>NC_073691.1:214272524-214507869 GCF_029784155.1 Uranotaenia lowii
TATGTTGTTGTTTTCGACCAGCTTCAAATGTTGTTGTATCCATTCTAGAAAATTCGCTGGAATTAGTTCTCTTTTTTTGCGTCAAGATCAACCCACTCAAGGTTGCACATATTATTGTGCACCGCGTGTTCTGGGAACCAAAGTGAAGGTGAAAATGGTTCTTCCTTTCAGCTATGGAATGTTGTTTGTGTGATTTGATTCCCAACATTCGACCAATTCTTTCCAGGAATCATCTGCGCGGAAGGCAATCTTTGGCGCGATCAACGGCGTCTCTCGATCGAGTGGCTCCGCAAGATGGGAATAACAAAATACGGACCAGCCCGAGTGACCCTCGAACGGCGCATTCTGGACGGAGTGAATGAACTCGTGCAGGTATGTGACCATGCTGTTTCTAATATTCCTTTCCATTTTCCCTGTCCCTGTTGCTCTGTTATCCTTCCTTCGTTATTTTTGAACAGTTTTTTTTTTGCCTTTTGCCGTTCCTTGATGGAAAATTCCTCTTCTCCGATTCTGAGAATACATCTCATTCATTCTGAATCCAAAATTATCGTCGTCTTTTGCGTTTTCTCGATATTTTCGGATGCGCTGCTGCACCACATCATCACGAAAAAAAGGACATCAAAAGGGAATCGGAGAAAGTGTTTGCCGTCGATCTTGCGCCGTTGATGCACCATATTCTAGGAAATCTGATGAATGATCTCGTATTCGGCCAGAAGTACGATCGGGATGACGAAACCTGGCAGTATCTGCAGCATCTACAGGAAGAAGGCGTCAAGCATATCGGCGTTTCAATGGCAGTTAATTTTCTGCCGTTTTTAAGGTATTAACCCACACGGTTCGACTTAGATTTTGTACGACGCGCTTAAGAAGAGCGAAGAGAAAAAAAACTCGTTCAAATCGTAAAGAAGATTAATGTACTCTTCTGCTGTGTGTTTCTTATCCTTCCTTTCTATTTCCATGATTCGTTCCATCCTGACTGCGCCTGACCAAAATCCTCCCGACAGACATCTGCCTTCGAGCAAAAGGATAATTGAATTTTTATTAAACGGCAAAGCAAAAACCCATAAAATTTACGACTCGATCATCGAGAAGCGACGCCGGGCTCTGCTAGCAGCACAGTCTCAGCCCCTGATCGGGGTCAATGAACCCCTTGGATCCGAAGCCATCGAAGCCGACCAACCACCGGATTGCATTCTGTCGAATTTTGTACAGGAAACACGCCGCCGAGAAGCCAACGGTCGACCGGAGCTTGCCTTCTGCAGTGACACCCAACTGCGCCATCTCTTGGCCGATCTGTTCGGGGCAGGTGTTGATACCACGTACGGCACTCTGCGGTGGTTGTTGCTTTTTGTGGCCCGGGATCTCGAGGTGCAACGGAAACTACGGCAGGAGTTGAGACAGGCGGCTCAGACGACTTCCAGGACGACTGAAGGCCACCGGCAGGATACTTTGGCGCCACCTGGACTTGATGAGCTGGATATGTTGCCCTACCTGAAGGCATGTGTAGCTGAAACTCAGCGCCTCAGAACGGTCGTTCCTCTGGGCATTCCACACGGAACTTTTTCGGTAACGTTTCACTTTTTACATCATTTGATTAGGAGAGCTAATTATACTTATTAAATCCCCTCGCACATAAAAATCCCATTATTTAATTTCCATTAAGATGAGTATGAGGAATCTTAAAGGTTAACGTTAAAATCTAGGATACTGAACAGAATAACTACACTTATTTAAATTTTCCCAGCAAACATGGAATCGTATCAGAAATGATAACTTAAATCGTTTACAATGGTGTTGCAAATCACAATTCCAACTGCAGTTTAAATCGGATATAATAGAAAGTCCGCCATGTTTGTAAATTTTTAAATGATTTTGCTCCCGCGTTCTTAGAACTAAAGGAAAACTGAAAAGTTGTATGTGGATAATGTCGAAAAACATGTTTGAGTTACATTAGGGTCCGTTCCGTCCGTGGACAACTTAGGGGGAGGGGGGGTATGGAAATGTTCACGCTTGTCCACGAAGAGGGGGGGGGGGGGAGGGGTTTAGCTCATGTCCACGTGGACATACTTACTTCCAAAATATTTTCTAAAGGTGATTAAATATAAGATGTTTAAATGCAAATCTTTCAATTGCAAAGCAGTGCAAAGCAACTAATAAATATGAGGTTATTAAGAAATTTAAACTTTTTAGAATTATTTCGTATTAGGAAATGTTTATTAGTTTTTTTTTTCAAAATCAGCCATTTCAATAACAAAAAGGAGAAAAATAGTGTTATCCAACTTTCAAATTAGATGATTCAAATTATGGATTATTGAAATTATTTTAAACACCAAACAACTTTGCGAGAATTACATAATAGAACATAAAAGTTCACTTTTCATCTTTCAACATTTCAACAGTAGCATAAAAAATTAGCATTGTATGAAAAAAGTCTTTAAGTAATCATATTAACTCCAGCCAATCACCTTTGCACATCTCATAAGCTATGCTTCTCAAGCCCCGATTTCAAAATATTATAACGTTTGCCGCTTTCCGAACCGCACGACTGAACATTTTGTTTACATTTGTCTGGGCTTGATTTTGGAAATCTTTTATTTAACATAACACTGTCAGGTTAAGTGTAATATATTATTAATCAAATCAATATTCAAAGCCTTCATTAATTTCCATGACTGTTGAATTTAAGAAATTTCAACAAAAACCGTTGGGTTAAAAAAACGGGGCTTTTCGTTTTCTTCTCGCTTTAAGCCTGCTTCGATTGAGAGGTTTTTACGAACATCCGAATCAATGACAATGATTGCTTCAAGCAGCGGTGTCATATATACATATGTTTCTGTTTAATACATTTTTTTTCAATACCAATACAGATGAGATACAGATTTTTATACAGATTTTTAAACATCAATACAGATTTATACAGATTTTTGAAAAATAAAATGAAATCATCTATTGATGGACTACCAATGGACAAGTTCATAAAAAATCTACCATAAATACTTACAACTAAAGAATTGAAATTAAATTGAATTAAAGCATAATATCTTAAGGGGTTGAGAAGAGATTTGGAAAAGGCCACTTCTTAATACGTAAAACGATCCATAATGATTTTTTTTTTGAACGAATGAAACCCATCTCTAAAAAGTGTAGAACATATTCTTATGCCGCATACATTTCAATGGCCAAATTTATATGAAATCACTTTTTCTTGAGCTTTTTTTCTTGGATAGAGTGTACTTTCAATTTGTCATTGGATTAATAGATTAATACTTCTTTAAAATTTCTATAAAATTTTCGTATTTTGCAGAATTTGAAAAAAGAAAAGTTCTATACCTAGTCAAAATTACTTCATGAAAGTTGATAATTTATTTTCAAAACCTCTATAATGTTTTATATCTAGTTTTGCAAAAAGAAGTTTCAAATATGTATTTCAACCTACACATTTTCAAGTTATCTCGAAAATAAAAGCTGCTAGTGGAAATAAATTCCATATTTGAAATCAGCGCGTCAAATAAGTCACCTCGCAAAAATGTGTATATTTTTGCCTTGTGTCGTCAGTTTAAACTCATGATTTTTAAGAAGCATACAAGACTATCAGTAGAATTGAGAAAATAAAACAATGATAAAAGTTTTAATCCTTTTTAATTGATTCGAATTTGAAACGCAAGTGATTTTATAAAAATAAATCATTAAATATCCGGCAAATTTGGTCAAAACCACGGAGTAGTTGAATTAAAACCACGAAAAAGACACTTGATTTTTTTTCATGAAAACACATCAGCAGTTTTTAAATCGTATTTTGAGCTTTCAAAAAACCGTTCATTATTATTGAAATAAAAACTGCTCAATAAAAATTGTTATTGGACGCTGAAATCGAAAATTTTTATAACCAAATTTGTGTTGTTTATCGCATTTTAGAAATAAAGTTAATAAACCAAAGAAAAATTTAGACTATTTTTCGACAGAACCGGACGAGAGTTATCATAATTTTTTTGTTAAATATACGGGCAAATTTTTATTAAACCAGAGAATCTTGTAAGCCGCGTTCGATTTAGGAAAAACACCCGAACATTTTGTGTTACTAAATTTTTCTACTTGTTTTACTCGTTTTAACATTTTTCCTCAGTTTTTGACAACTTTTCATCATTTTTTTTCAAAAATAACAAAAAATGATGAAAAATTTTCAAAAACTGAGGAAAAATGTTAAAATTATTTAAATAAGTAGAAAAATTTGATAACACAAAGTGTTTGGGCGTTTTCCTGAATAGACATGCATATATTTTCCTTTGCTTTTTTCTGATTTACTTTAAACCATAAAATTTTTACTACTCAAAGTTTGATTTATTTCATTGTGAAATTGTCAATAAATACTCCTACACTGTTAAATCCTCCTGTGACGGGCGAATTTTATATTATGATTTACTTGAAACGCCTAAAACAGATTGTAAACATACATATTCACTAATCACTAATCGTACTTCCACAGCCAGAACTTATGTCCGATCCCGGAGAATAATAAAAAAAAATTATAATTTTTTTTGTCTTTGTTCATGTTTTCTATTATGTTAACATAAAAACATTGAAATGATAGAAAACATAAAAAGGCCGGGCCCACTGTGGAGCAGAAATCGCAGAGACATCTGAAACTCAGGAACAGAAGAAACGTGGACCACCAGTTTCCACCACGTGGACCACTAGGACAATTCTTCAGCGGCTGGAAATGATTTATTTGGTACACCGAAATCACAAAACCTAAGAATAGATTCAATTTAAAAGAATTTGATAAACATAGGGATTTTTAAAATCTTAGCTTTATTTTTTTTAACTGTTTTGGATTTCAGAGTACAATCATTTCTGGTCATTGACCAAGGATAAAGCGCCTTTACTCGCTCTTGAAAATAAAAAAGAAAAACGGAAAATATTAGTAGAACAAAAACCCTTCACGGTCTGTTTAGAGCTTGAAAGGTTTTTTTGAAAAAATGTATCCTAATCGCAGAATAGAATTTTACTTATTGAATAACCCAAAAAGCTTTCCACAAGCAATAATTATTCAGTTCCTAATTAAATTACAATTAATTCAATTTTTTAACAAAAAATATTGTAATCTACAATGTATGACTTAATGCATTTATTATATGATTCGATTTTTATTAAATTTATTTAAAAAGCAATTCGTTAACGAATTTCGAAAAAGTTGAATGCGCCAAATAAAAACTTATAGAGTTATGAGATGGATAAAGAGGTCCGTTTGGAGACCTACATTTTGATGCTACAATGTTATTTAAAGGATATTTTGTTTAAGAGAAATAAGAAAAACATAATAATATTTTTGCTGAGAGCTAATGGAGCTTTCAAACTTTGAGAAGCTGCGTTGGCTCATTGATCGTATTAAAAACTCGATATCGAATTGAAAGATACGATTTAACAAAAAATAATTTTCAAGATTGAACTAATTAAGCATAACGGATTTTTCAAATCCCTTTTATGAAAAAACACCTGATTGCACGAGTAAAAAATATGAAGGATACTTATCATTGCGCAGCTTGTCCCTGTTAAGCGTTGGCTGTTCGAACTACGTAAGGTCTTGTAAACAAAATGTTTGTCTCGAGCACATGCATTACACTTATCGAGGTACTCCGGCTGGCTTTATAAATGGAACTGCTTAAAATACAGTTAATTTTACCATTCCCTTTAATAAGCGCTAAACTCCAAGTAACGTTTAAATATAATTCTATACGTGGAATCATCATAGCAATCCAGAAAACAGATGTCGTTGGCAAGCGAATACAATCGGGGGATATCACTTTGGGTGGGAAGAAAACAAAAAAAAAACACTTCCAATTTCACCATAAAATCAATTTTCGACTTTCTATTCTTAGTACTATGTCCTTCCTGTTTGAACTCCTGCACTTTCCCATACTTTTTTCAACCAATTTCCTTTTTGGTCAACTATTGGCGGACTTTTAGAAACAAACAGCGACGGATCTGGGAGTAATTCACTAGCCACGATGGCTCACATTGACCAAAAATAAAAGCTTTCCCACGCTTGGGGAATTCGTAGCACTGAATCAAAATATTGCACAGATCACAATCATTCTTCCCCGGGTTAATATTGATATCACTTTATTAACTCAAAACAGTTTAACGAATAAACCATTAATTTTTATTTATTTTTCCGGCATGCGAAAAAAAATCACGTGCGATGTCATTCGGTCATCGCCTACTCCTCCTTTTAAAAAAACAGATTGTAAACAAACATATTTATCAAAAACTGTTACTACGGAAAAAGTTCTAGTTCCGATACAGAAAAATACAGATTGTTTTTACTAAGCTGATACAATTTGTTTAAAAAACCAGGTGGTAACCCTGACTTCAAGCATAGTAGACCATGTGGAAGGCAATCAATTATGCGATGGAGACGCATGGTCGGCCTTCCCAACCGTTAAAAGAAATGATGGTTTTAGTGAAATGCTATATACAAGTTCCAGGTTTTCTTGTTTTTTTTTTCTAACAATCCCACCTTACTCCCGTTGCTAGAAAAAATGTCTTAAGTGCTAAAATAAAACTTTAACTTAAAACGTCTCATTCTAACGTACAATAACAAAAATCCCTTGCTGTTATACATATTTCAACGAAAAACTTCAACGATAGTGAAGCGACGAAACTGAATTCGAAACACCCATATCTTTCAATTTCTTTCTTCCCCCATTTTAGGAATCGAAACTAGCCGGCTATCGCATTCCAGCCAACACCATGATAATGCCACTGCTCTGGGCCGTTCACATGGATCCAAAACTGTGGGAAGCCGATCGGTTCGGCGATCCCTCGCTGTTCAATCCGGAACGCTTCCTCGATGCGTCCAGCGGTCAGTTCGTGGTTCCGGCACACTTTATGCCCTTCCAAACCGGCAAACGGATGTGCCTGGGTGACGAGCTGGCCCGCAACATCCTGTACCTTTACGCGATCGGCATCTTCTGGAACTTTGAGCTGGAACTTTTCAATGGGGACAGCATCGATTGGGATGGGTTCTGCGGAATAACACTGACACCGCCCACTTTCGAGGTTATGGTCAAAGTTTTACCCACTGCTGAGTGATGATTGTGTAGCGGAAAAAAAGAGGAATTTCGGATGATCTTCAAGATAAATAATACAGAAAACTTACGTAAATAAAATAGTTTATTTCTGCTTCGAAACGAACAATCAGACGTGTGTAAAACCAATACTCAAATATTGACTCAATCTCAACTCGCTGTCAACCGCTAAGAGGAAAGCTAACACTTTTAATAAAACAGTTGTAAAGTATAAATAGTCACGTAACACACATTTTGTGCTACATGTTTTATTGCTACTGCTACTTCTATTGCTAATACTAACACTTTTACTCGATTCATCCACCTATCTCGGGAAGGAGGTGCTATTTCAATTAGCAATTAACATTCGTCGTAACTTGGAAATTCGCACACAACAGACGGGACAAGACGAGAAAAGACGAACGTGTGTCCGTTTCTGTCTTTCTGTTTTCAACTGCTCTCTTTCACTCCATTTTCCACCGGCTGCGTTCGACCGGTTTCGTTTCGTTGCATTGTGTTTGCACAACGAAATATCGAAATTGGCACTTTTACAATCACTATTTGTTCGATCAACAACAGCAGAAGAAAAAAAAGAAAATATTTAAAAATCGAACGCAACGCTTTCTTTTTCCGCATTTTGTGATAACGCTTAACCGATCACACTTCTACCTACCTATGACTAATTCAATTTATTAAGTTTTAAAATAACAAAATTTGTTTGCTTTGTGCTAATGCCTACTGCGATCTTACTACAATTGTTACGTGGAATGCAACCAACAACACTTTGTTTGCGTGTTTGATTGATTGATCAGCTAAAACCATTTGTTTGATAATGTTTAAAAAATTTATAAAATTCATTCAAAACAAACGATGAGAGAGAGATCCCTCGATTGGGTTCCCTCGCATCGGTTCTACGTACTCCTACGTTCCACCCTGTTTGTTGTCACATTTACGGTTGTTTATCGGTTACTAATTAAAATACTTTGTTTTGTCACGCCTAGTGTGTCTAAGGAATTCCTAAATGTACAATAGATAGTTGCGATGTACAGATTAAAAAAAAGTAATAAATATGCAATTCCATGTTTTGTTTTGTGGCTTCTTCGTGTATCTGTAGTGTTTTGCTTTACTTTTAGTTTTTTTTTTTCTATAATTAGCTGAACACATAATATTTGGGGAGGCATCGATCGTGTTGAACTTAATTGCTAGTTAACAAACAACAACTTGTATCACTGCTGCCGATCCGGGACAGCAATATGGTTGTGTAATGCTAGTGTTTTGTTTTTTTCTTTCTTTGTTTATCATTCACTTTGACGTGTCTCCTCTTTCGCTTCAACGTTCCTGCTAAACTACTGTGCAGATCTCAGCGAAGTTCTGCTGTGATGGAACTCCTTCGTCTTCTCGCGCCGTCGGCTTCAAAGCCGATTTGTACATTTGAGAAAATTCGCCCATACAAAAAAGTACGCAATGCTATTTCCATTTGTTCCATTAGAACTGATAATTTGTTTACTTAATACAACACTTACGGTCGTATTAAAATGCGTTAAAAATGCGTTAATTCTGATTCTTCGTTTTTTGTTTTGTTTTTTAAATCTTGTTCTAAACAACGTTTGCTTGGGTCTAAAATCAACTTTCAATAGTTTCAGAACAATGATTGATTGATCCGTTATTATGTTCCGAAAATTAATTGAAACGGTGTGGTGACTAGCTAGTGTACTATCGAATTGGATGCAGGCACGCGATAAAAGTATCATCTTCCATCAGTCCGAGAATCGAACGGAGTGGGAAGCTCGTTATTTCCAACAATTTGTCTCATACTGTCGCTGTTGTTTCAGCATAGGAACATACCGTGCTCTGTGCGTATGTGATAAGTCAGGTCCGTCTTCAGTAGCAGCCAACGTTCCGCGTCCTGTCTTGTTCGGCCGATGTGTTCAATGGCCTCGGAACAAGC
Organism: Uranotaenia lowii; assembly: GCF_029784155.1. Lineage (NCBI taxonomy): Eukaryota > Metazoa > Arthropoda > Insecta > Diptera > Culicidae > Uranotaenia > Uranotaenia lowii. The sequence continues at coordinate 214,281,540 of NC_073691.1, forward strand.
TTTACCCGGAAGGCCTGGGGGCTGATTGTGACCCCGATGATACCTTTTAGGCCGGGCATTGGCTCGTCTTCCGGAAGTTCGATTGTGAAGGTGTGCATGATCGAAGAAAAGAAGAGGAACAGTTCCATGCGGGCCAGTACATCGCCCAGACAGCGTCGGCGTCCCACACCAAACGGAATGAAGTATTCGGGTTTCTGTACTTTACCTTCGGCATTCAGGAATCGGCTTGGGTTGAACTCTTCAGGGCTGTCCCATAGGGTGGGGTCCATGTGAACGCTGTTAATCAGCGGCACCACGTAGGAACCGGCCGGGATTGTATAACCATTGATCATAACGTCACTGCAAAAAAGATAGAAAAAGGAAAACAAAATAAAATCTATGAATTTACAAGCAAGAAAAATACGATATTAGCGAAGCAAAAATCCTACTGAGTTCTCAAGAGGTGAGGAAACGAAAATGAAAGAGGAATCGATAAAAATGGATTACTGTTAGTGCGTCGACAGATTGGCCTAAAGCTAGAGACTCCGAGATAACGTAGTATTATATATTACCGAGAAATCGTGTTATTTTGAGAATCGGACCAAATTTCTGAACTTTGCCCTAAAAACTCAAACTTTCCTTCGAGTGGGTCAATCACCAGATGTCAAAACTCCTAAAGGCCAGATTGTGGAAACGAAATCATTGATTCAAACTTGAAGATTACTAACTGGTCACTTTCAATAAAGTAATTAACAATTTTTGTGAGACCAAAACATTCAGGGAATCCCAGGAATTCCAAAACGAAAAAAAAACACGCATTTTACAAACAGTTCAACGCCTACTTATCTCACTGCACTCACTCAAGATAGCGTTGCAAAAATTACGGTTTAGCTTACTTTTACTCGCTGACCAGAAATTTAAGAGGAAAAACAATGAATCACTAATTAATACACCTCGTAGCACGTGACACCAGCTTGATGATTACTCATCATACTCCCCGGGCAGCCCCCATTCAAATATTCTAACCGGCAAACATGTGCGTGACCAACTGCCTACGCGCCAACAACTGCTAGAACCCAGTCAAGAACAAATCAAGAACCACAATCGAAAAAAGACAGAAAGAAACCGAGCAAAAGTGCACATCTCCCAGAACTTTCACTATCGTTGACCAGTTTCTCCATATTCCCAGTTTTTTTGTGTAATGTGTTTCGTATCCGTGTCAAGAATGGCTGGCAGTCAGCCAGCCAGTCAGTCAGTCAGTCAGTCAGTCAGTTAGTCAACCGGTCAACCGCGTCGACTCCAACTCCAGCTCCAGAGTCCAGAACAAACGCACGGACGGACAGAGAAAGAAAAAAGAAAGACCCCACAAAGTCCGATACCGCTACCCCTCGCTGACGCTGACTCGTGAGTCAACTGAACAGGCTTCTACAAACAACCGAGAGGAATACACCCAGGCCAGGGCACGGTGTGAGCGCGCGCGCGTGAGCGTAAAGTTCTTTTTACAAAAAATCCCGTTAAATCACAGAAGCCGCCCCCTGCTCGGCTGCCCTCTTCGGGTTGGGTGAAGAAACAAGGAGGAGGATGACAAGGGCGCGGCGAACGCGTGCAAAATGTGCGGACGAAAACCCAACCAGAACGATCGGGCTGCCGGTATTTGAGTGTATTAGTGTTGGTCGTCTACGCACGCACAACTTTTTCTGATCCGGCCGGTCGAGAGAGACATTTCGTAGGGGGCTGCTGAGTTCCTTCCCCTCGGATTTAAGAGCTAACTGAGAGAGTTTAAGAGATACTGAGTCAAGCTTAGAAACTCACCTTTTTGGAGAATGAGTGGTTGCGAGGGGCACGATGCTGGAGATACGCATCACCTCGAGGATGGTGGTTTCGGTGATCGGCAGATACGGCACATCCTCGATTTTCGGCAAACGGTTGCGGCCGACGACCTGATCGAGCTCGTCCTGGACTCGCTTCATGGCATCCGGGTGGCGCAACATGAACACGTTCAACCAGAGCAGAGTAGTCTTGATGGTCTCCATACCGGCCGAGAACAGATCGGAGATTACCTGCATCATTTGAATTTCTGTTGAAGGAAGAGATCAAATACCGAATTAGTAGGGATGCAGTCTTATATGAGTTTTCTTAGGGTAAGTAAAACTGCAACATGATCAGAAAAGAGACACTCACCGTGATCTTTTCCCTCGAAGAGTTCAGCATCGCGGCCTTCAGCCTGGGCCTTCTGGATTTCGTCCAGGTACGCGTCTACGATGTCTCGGATATTGCTGGAGTCGAAAGTCTTCTTATGCTCGTCGATTACCTCACGGTAAAAGTCGAACATTTCCTGACGATTTTTGGCGATCTTGTTTTTGGCGTTGATGTTTCCGGGCAGATACTGGATTTGCGGGATGTAATCAATGGTGTGTATTTCGCCGAACAGCCGCATACCTTCCTCGATGAGCCAGTTGAACCGTTTGAACTTGGCATCGTCCAGCGAAAACCGAACCGACATGATGATGTTGCATATCACGTTGCTCACAGATACGGACAGATATTTGCTCAAGTCCGTCGATTGATGGCTCACTTCATTTAACGCAGTAAGCAGCTCCCCAACTTCGGTCTATTTTTGGGAAACGAAACAAACAAAAACCGCTGCTATCAATGAATGAAAATATTTACGGCGAAGGTCAGTTTCCTCCGATAAGCCGTCGGAACATTGTTGCATAATCCCCCTCGAAAAGGTCAAAACAACATCCCCCGATACTTACCATGATACGGTTTTCCATGAGCTTTTGTCGATTGCCGAGCACTGTCATCCCGAAGTGGCGCAGCTTCTCGTGCAAAAATCGTCGTTGATCCTTCCACAGTTGACCTTCACTGTTGATTATACCTGCAAAAAGAGAGAGAGAAAAAGAAGAACAAATCTCATAAGCTTTCCCGAATTGAACCAAAACTAATAAAAAAAATAGATCGATCAAATTTCCTAGCCTACTTTTCCTCATTTCAAATCGGAAGGAAAACGGTCGCGGATGGCTCCACCCCGGCTACTGCGGTTTATCTTCATATGCAATTCAAACTCACATTCGCGTCGTAAAAGTGAGCGAGAGAGAAACATAAACTACGGGACACACTCTCACAAAAACGCTACGCAATGGATGGGGAAGAAGCAGCATGGCAGGCGGTCGGTCGCGGAAAAGCTCAAGGCCATACCTGGGACCATAGCGACCGGCATCGGAGTGCAATGACTTCGGCGCATCGGCGATCGGGCATGCGGAGGAGCGCCCCCTAAATCCATGCACATGCACTTTGGATGCCTATACGTGCACATATTGATATTAGCACAAGTGGCGCACTGCTTGTTGGTGGTTCACCTCTTACATAATAACGCAATGCAACCGGGGCGGGAGTTCATACCACGCACTGCGCCACCCCGCTTCAACGGAATAAGATGCATCGCATTTTTTTTCTTCGTTGATGTTATTCGTTTCTGATGATGATCGCGACTGCAGCATCATCATCTTCATGTTATGTGTACGTAGTAAAAAGTAAACGTAGTAGGCACAGGCCGTTCCGCGTTTACTTGGAAGTTGCTCCGATTGGCATGGTATTTTTCTACTTTTTTTTCGATTGAAACACCATACAACTGCGAATCGGCGATTTTGCGTCATTGCATTGACGTCGTGAAGCGCATAAAATATAGTAGGCATTTGTAGAAGGAACGCATGATAAGAGATTGGAAATGCGTTTTGGCCTAAACAAAAGTAGGTGCGTTCGCGTACATCTGGGTGATCGTGGCACAATGATTTAGAATAAACGAGTTGTTTTCTCAGCTCATGATTAACAAATTGGAAGAAAACCATTTCTATCTTAGAAGTTAACAGGGAAAATCCTTCTTCAGTTCGGATTTTTTCGAATAATAACCAAAACACAAATTAGGGACACTTATCAATCACATCTATCAGGAAATAACTGACGGAAGAGTTTAATGTTAATTTATCTAGAAGTTCACGCAAAGTTGAAATACGCACAACTAACAAATCAGATTCATATTGGAACCCAAAAAGAGTGAAACAGAAATGCTTAACGGGTTTCTCAAGCCCCGGGTCAATGGCCCGGTTTCAAATCCGAGGCAAAAAATCACCGACCTGCGGTTCCGGTGTCTAGGCAAAAGTGCACGCGCTTCGAACGGTAAAATCCGGCTAATCAGGTGACAAAAACTGAAACACACCGTAATTGGACACCCGAGCAATTGTTCGGCTGCCAAAACGCGGATGCAGTTTTGACTCATTTTTGCGACTTGGCTTCGAAGTTTGACTAAGTGGTTGAAATTTGATTTGTTCCACACGCGCTTCGATACTGGTGCATTGATTCACGATTCGCGCAATCGGAACTCCAATTCCCAGAAACGCAGAAATGTGGCAATGCGCACTCCCGATCGCGTTATAGCGGTTTTCCGATTTTTTTTTCTTTGCTTTTGACAGCACTCAAATTACCATTCATTACGTCTTTTGGTTTTTTTTTTCGTTGTCAAACAGCAGTTTCGAAAAGCTTCAAATAATTTTTTAATGTAGTCAAGGTAACATAACTGAATGTAATACTTAACTTTTCTTGTTTTGGCTGCTTTGAGACTCCAAATTTACCGATACAATTCAGTTGAAGAAATATGGCACAGTCCAGCTAAACAGTCAAACGACCATGATCCAAATCTGCCGGTGTTGATTCAGCCGAAACCCAATTTCACGTCTCTTATCACGCCCTAATCTTGCTATCACAAAAACGAATCCCGCCCCAGGAAGGTTGAAAACGAAACGCGCAGTTATTTCTCCTGTTGCGTCAAAATTCGCCAAACATAACCTCGTTCTCAATCGACAGTCCGACAAGCAGGCTAGTGTAAACCGATCAAGTGTCAATGGACAATGCTGCTGCTTAAACATATGTGTACTACGCCATACAAAAAATTTTCGTCACCGACAGGCGCAGTAGGCCGGGGCTTGCTTGCCGACTTGCACTTGCACGCGATTATGTCACAAACCGAGCGAGCAAGTGAGTATGTGGGCTATGTTTGTATGCTTGCTGATCGCAAATATTAATGGGCGCAAACAGGCGCGGACGACCGACGTCTTTGACGAGAGAGTTGCACCTTCACTGATACCTACGACTAGTAGGTATTTGCTCAAACGTTTTTGATCGGTAGTAGGCCATATGTTTCCAATCCCTTATTTGTTCGATTTCAGATTGCTTCGATACACCTACTAGTGGGGGCCTGACCTAATAGTTGAGTTAAAGCCTTCTCGGATCAAAACACATTTTTTGTGTTTTTTCCGCACTGAGAAAAATTCTCGATACGTTACTTGCTAAGAAATTCTCGCTATTTTTAGAGCCTACAAAACAAAACCGGTTCGCTTCTTCGAAAGTGGCCAAGTCCTGCCGTCCCAGCCAGAATGGAGTGCATTCTTTTGCGTACCCAGAGGGTTGTTTGAACCGAATGCCAACCAAACCCACAGCTGAATGGACGAACACGTTAATTGCTTTGCGCGTATCTTGAATGAACGTGTGCGTCTTTTTTTTGCACTCGCTTGTTCGAAGCGTTTTGTGGTATCAACTTGATAATTTCACTCCACGTTGCCGGGTAATTGGTAGTTGTGGTGGTTATCATAAAAAAAATTCATTCATGAGTTTACACTGCTGTAGACGTTGTTGTCGTCCTTTTGCTTGGCGCTATCACATACCGTCCTTTTTGCATCGAATACTTTTTTATTGGCCAGCTGCTTGCTGCACCTGACTACCAGAAATGGACTGGTGTGATCAGACGAGCAAAATAGCAATCTATTATTACGAAGTCAGGTAGAGTTTAGAGCGAAAATGCCAGTTGGTGTTTAGACACTTCACAAAACTTCGAATTAAAAAGCTGAACAGCTATCCAAACTTGGAAAATTCAAAACATAATTTTTTTTCCAAGCCCTTAATCCGATATTTTAAGTTCATTTACACACACAACAAACAAACCACGTCCCAAAATATTGAGATTTTTTAAAGATCATTTCAAGGCGACATCTAATAATCATTACCTACTGTGATACATTTTTTAACCGTTAAAATAAAACCAAAATTTTCATTTAACTTGAAACCCAAAAACACTACGTTTTAGCGAACTGTATTTACACTTTAGTAGATCAAGTTGTTAAACAAAAACCTATCCCGTTAAACTGATTTATTTTCACTACAGAATTTGAACTTGTGATCATCGTCTGAAAAATGAAAACTTTATCTACGGTGAGACGGAAGCTTCTTGGCAATTTTACACTTTCGAAAAGCTCAGAAACAAATCAACTTGAAATATATTTCCATTTACTACCAGTTCAGCTACTTTAAAGTTAGCAGCAAAGGACAAAGTAACTTTAACTTCCTTGAGAAACTTTGAAAAATGTTTAACTTCATCAAACACTTCCAACTGATCGATCTCGAATCACAGTTACTAACTACTCGACTACTCACCATATCCACCGAGAGTTTTGAGCAACGGCGAAACCGGCCGTCCGGTGAAATCCTCCGTCTTGAAGGCTTCCCGGATGATCTTGTAATCACTGATAACGACCGTTAGCTGAGCGCCGAGCTTGGCACAGAACAGCGACCCGTACTTGCGGGCCAGCTTCATGTACTGGGTATGTTTCTCATGCCCAATGAAAGTCAGATAGCCAAAGATCGGGACACCCCAGGGTCCCGGTGGCAGACTCCGGAACTGCCACACCATTCGCACCAACCACTGCAGAAAGATCACGCTTGTCAGGGTGCAACAGAACACCAGCAGCGTACTGCGCACATTGGACACATCCAGAATCTCCTGCCGCACCACACTCAATAGATACGTGTCAAGAAACATGACTTTCAACTACCCTTCTGGGCTTTATTTTCACCAACTATTTTTACTTCCGAAAAAAAAACAATCAAACTAGCACAGAACTTGGTCCATTGATTTTGGGCTTGCTTGGCAAAAACCTCCGAAATCACTCGAGTCAGCAACCTGATGAACACAACACACTTAGAACAAATAACTTCAACAGCTAAATATCACTTTTGAATCATATCCATGGGATCGATCGTTCCGACTTGGACTGGAAAAACCAAAGATAAAACCAGTGTCAGTTCGTTGGATTTTTGTACCACGCACAGTGCCCTCCGAGAAATTTGGAGTTAAAGAAATGGCAATGTTCAACAGATAGCAGCAGTTTGTATAAGTTGTTCGGGAGGAACGAAAAAGCACGACCACCTCGCCCGAACGGTGCGAAACAATTGAACAGCGGCACACGCGGCAGTGGCGATAAAAAGCACTAAACTATGGTAGAGCTATATGTCCTTGCTTACTTTTATAGGCCCGGGCCCGGTGGCTTCGCGCGATCGCTCATGCTGCCAATCAGTCGGAGCGGAATACTCCGAAAGCGCTCCGCAAAACTTTACCAAAACAAACCGGAGAATTCTCCGTCATCCGAGCTCCCAAAGTGGAGGGGATAAGCCGCTCTCTCTGTTTTTCTTCAACTGCTCTTTCTTTTCTCGCTTGAGGAGAATGAGTGATCTCCGCTCCTACTCAGGAAGGAAGTGCCATGTGCTTTCGGAAAACAAACAAACCCCTAATGCGTTCGAAAAGCGCAGTAAGAGAGGAAAATGTCTGTTTCGAACACACCCAACGCAAACGTTAATTCTTCAAGCTCTCAATGAAAATTTATGACCAACTTAGCAAGCTACGAGTGGATTTGAAAACATGTTTCTACTGATAAAGCCCTCCGGTTTCCTAGACCGAATTACGAGAGGAAGAGAAAGATAGAACGCGAGAGTGATGAAGCACGTGCTTGAACCCCTCTCAAAGTGAGTGCCAACTGTTTCTCTTCCAGTTGATATTGTAGGGGAAATTTGATTGATTATTTTTTATCAGCCCAGCGAGCTGACCATTTTAACGCTACGATCTAGTTCATTCATGGTACCAGAAAGGAGATCGGTCACAAACAAACTTTTATTGCCAACAAGAACATTGACTTCTTTCATGCTAACAACACTCAGAACTGGAAACATTCCAATCAAATTAGTACCTGGTCATTATTCATCTGCATCAAAGTTGAATTTGCCTCGATTGTTGCCCCGGCAGATCAGTGTCAATGCGACCGACCCGGCTTTCGATGGTCTCGAACTCGTTTCATGGCAACTCCGGACGGAGATGCCTACTTCGATTGGTGTCGCACTGCCGACCGGGCAGCAGACCGATAGAAACACCTCTTCTAGTGTCAAAGGAAGAGTAGGAGGAGGAGACTAGGTAGGTATTTCTTCTATTTTTCCCACCCTACTGCGATCCGATGCCGCCGATAGTATTATTACTTTATTTGCCATCATGCACTTGATGCACTTGATCCAAGCAAGCGACCGGTAGACCGAATGAACGACCACCCACCTATCCATCCTCATTGAGTGCGCTTGGCAAATTCGCTTGACTGCCCGCTTGTGCTTCGTGATCGTGTGGTGGATCGCATCGAAGCTGCCTGCGCTTGCTTGGATGATCATAATGACAGTGACCTCGAATTCCGGTGTACTTGAATTGCATAATTGATTTCTTTTTTTTTCATTCGTCACCGTCGTCGTCTTCGTCGTTGGTCGTTTCTTGGAGAGGTCTTCTATTTTGTATTCGCTTGTATTTCTCGATTGCCCTAGACCTCATAGATAGGCTGGTTGACATCTGGAAATAAATATATAAACAACGGAGATCTATTGCCTTTGTGTTGACTAATAAGTCAAGAGAAGTGAAAATTTTAGAAGATTGTTTTTTCATTTTTAAAGTACAGTTTTGAAGATAAGCTGTTTTGCGTATGGCCTAAAGCTTTATAAAGACCTTCTGCTTCGTGAGATTCCACTACAGTATCGTGCACAGGGTACTTGGGTAGTATAACAACTTCAAAGGGTGGGTGCTACTGATCTTTCCGACTCTCAAAGAAACTCTTGATTGTAACATCTTCAAATTTACTTTTGTTTCGATCATTGTCCTTTTAACATTTTGATGTCCTTCGCGACTCCTTTTAACGATTCAGTTGGCGGATGGGCATTGGAAAACCTATCCTGTGCAACTGTGCTCGAGGTTTACTGTTCGGCTCGAACTCACATCCATTGGCTCGGACGACTTGAACTCTTCGGACTGAGCTATGGGTGAGCCCGTAATATCAGTTGATCCTGGTGAATTACAAAGCTCTTCGACGGCCCGTGAAGAGGGTCCTGTTACTGTTTTCGAAGTATCGACTTTTACGACTTAATCATACCCTGGGAAACTCAATCAGCTCGTTACATATTACAACCCGTAATCCAAGTCGAACTTCATTAGCCGAATATTTTAAGACAAATTGAATCCTCTAAGGTTCACTATAGCCAATAATTGCATATAAGCTTTTCAATGTCATGTCAAGTTTTTCGAATTCAATAGCAATTTCACCGGCTTATCAACGTGCAGAATTCGTAATCAATTGAATTTATTTTTATATACGACCCAATTATTGTATACGACAAATTAAATTAATACCTCCATTATACGAAATAACAGAACAACGAGGTATCGCGAGATCGAATATTAAGAAAGCTTAGCAGGCTGTTTTAGAGAGGAATAATCATAGAAGATTGTACTTTTGGGAATATATTTATAGAGCTAACGGATTAAACCGACATCGCGTCATTGGTTACTAGCGTGCAGGAAGTCAGTCAGTCAGTCGGCGATAAAGTGAGCGAGTCAATTAGTGTGTGTGTGTTTCCATGGTAGTTCGTGTACCGATGTTTCTTCCGAGCTTCGGAGCTCCTGACATGTCTGCACATTTGACGACCGTAACAGGTATTTTTTGGAAAGCCTATTTAAAAGAGAAATTATAAAGAAAAATCGAACCAAAAAAGGAAAACAAACGGTTCACGTTTAGTATATTATCATCAAAGTTGCTTAGAAATCAAACACTTTCTCAATTATCCATTACGTAAAAAGTGTGATTAAATGAGTAATTCAAATACTCATTAAACGAAAAGTAGTTGAAGCAGAAAAAGTAATGTAGTGTGATGATTTCCGGAAGCTATTAAGACTAAAGTGAAAAAAAATGAAAATTTAGTGCCAATAAGCGGCTTATGAAGATATGCCAAAATAAGAACAACAATGCAATATCAAGCGAGTCGTAAGGACAGCGCCATCATGTTCACAATTTTAAGCAAGTTGAGAGGACAACTTGAAATTAGAAGGCGAGTTGAGAAATCGGCAACGTTTTGAAAAAAAATAATTATGCGAGTTGAGAGGACAGCATGAAATTCAAAGGCGAGTTGAGAGGACATCCTGAGTAAATGATGAAAAAAAGGAGTTGAGAGAACGGCTTAAACTGGAAAAGCGAGGGAGCTTGCGTAATTGCGTAAACCGCGGTGAACTTACTGAAAATTCACGTAAAATGTAGTTGAATTCAATTAAACACAAATTCTCATAGGGACGCGTTTACATATTGATTTCGTTGCATCTACGTGAAAATCAATTGGATAAAAATTATTTATGTAATTTTCAGGTAGTCTCTACGTGCAAATTATTTTGCGTGCATGTGTCCATTTTTTTTTTTCTTGAAAACTTAAGAAAAAGAAAGCATTTTAAACATTTATACTAAGAAAACGATAGAGAAACGCATGTGATGTGATGAAATTCAACCGCTCCATCACTTTTTAAACAATGAAATCAGCACGTATTAGTGAAACTGATTCAAATTTTTGGATCGCTCTCTACAATATGAGTAAAAAAAAGTTAGCTTGAAAAACGTTAAATATCATTAAATCTCTTGAGCTCAGCGGGCGACAGTTCTGTGTCTCGGCTGCTCAACTGACCGAACCCGACCTAATCAACCAAGTCGCTTAACAATAGCAAACATTTCCGTCTCAAGTGGTCTACTGGGATGGGAAAGTTTTTTGGCAAAGCCCCTCGGCCGTTGATGGCGGCAACTAATCATACAAAAGGCGTCCGCAATCTCTATCTCTGAATGGATGGCGGCCGTCGAATGCACGACACGGTCAGGGTCATCGTACGGATTAAAACCGCCCGGAGCTCCCCTCGAGGATATATGTATGATCTCAAGTGGGGTGAAATAGTTTAAATTGTTCGACGCGTTCTTACCCAATTCGTAATATTCGCATTTAGAAAAGAGCGGGAAAATAGCCGCATTGATAACGACTTTCGTCCCGATGCACAAAAGATAGGCCTTCAGACGTATACGAGCTTAGACACTTGAAATATGTTCCTGTGTGATTACTCACAACTGGCCACGGTTCACGTTTTAGACGGCATGATAGAAAAGTCAGTGAACTTTGAAGAGAGCTATTTCCAATTATTGTCAGTAATTTTGGGATCCCGTGTTTCGGTTGTTCCATTCTTGAACCACAGTCAAAGTCGAAAACCGAAATTTTAGTATGCAAATTGGCGTTATTCTGAAGGACACTGGCCGTTTGTGACATCGCCACACAGATTGAATGAATGGAGATGTGTTCTTCTAAACATGGACGACTTCCGACAAGTTCTGGTTTTTTGCACATTCTACATACATACATATTCATTATGACGCAGTTGTAGATCTCTCTCTCTCTCTCTCTCTCTCTCCCGTGTAGACCAATGACCGGTGACAAAGTTGCGCTGCCGATCATGATAATGATGATTCGGATAGGAGGTGTGTTTGATAACGGTTTGGCAAATTTGCGAATTCATAACAGCCTCCAGACGATGACCGTCAAAATGATGACACGAAAATGGGACCTCGGAATTGGAGTGAGCGAGTGAGATTTAATCTGTTGCGCTTAGGACTAATTGAAAGACTGTTTGTGGATTGAGCAAAACTTTGTTCGGTCGGGCCTAAATCACTTCGATGCTTAAAAAAGTCTAAGGTCAACATTTTCACTTATTAATAATGTTTCAGTTATCAAGGAACAAAAAGAGTTTTTCAGACTAAGAAGGCTTGATATTATGCACGTTGTCATGACAATTACAACGCCTTTGGACCCTGTTTAAACTGTGTATAAATTCACTGTGAATCACAGGGAGCGACGTTAAATACTGTACCTGTTCAATGTTTTAAGAAAATTGCGGTGCCAAGGTAGACTTCCTCCAAAGTTGTATTGATTCAAGGTGAAAAAATAAAATTTAAAAATGTTCGATAGTAATAAAATTTTTGTACAAAAGATCCTAGCAAACATGATATCGTATCAGAAATGATAACTTAAGTCGTTTACAATGGCAATTCCAACTGCATAGTGAAAAGATCGTTTAAAATGTCGTCTGAAGTCAGTTTAAATCGGATATGAATGTCCGCCATGTTTGTAAATTTTGAAATGATTTTTCTCCCGCGCGAGCTTTAAGTGAGAAAATCATCGTCACGCTCTCTCTGCAATAATTTTTTTTCAGGTAATTATCCAAAAACTATCTTCGCCTGAGGGTCTTTTCCAGCGATTCAAGCTGAAATGCGTCTTCATCCAGGGTGCCCCTCTCCATCACCTCCCTCCAGAAGTTCCGAAGATATTTCCTCGGGTTCCAGCAATGGACTGGAGGATTTTTCGACGAAAAGCATGGCTTAACCAACCTTGGTTCTTCTAGGCAACGCGAGGGTGGTAGCCTACAGAGAAATGTTGTGTGATATTAGTGTTAAGTGATTCATTAATTGTTATTACGTATGGTGGAATAAAAATAAGATGCATGACCGCGACTGTTTTTGACTGTTTTGATAACAAATCAACAGAGCAGAAAAACAACAGGGCGGAGCGTTCGGACCCAACCCGAATTTGGTCTGAAAACTTTCAGATTATGGACGGAAAACGGACCGATTATGGTTTGGAACCGACTCGATTGTTTTGACAGCTCACTCGCAAAAAATTATCGTCGCCAGGAAAGTTGTGGCACTGAATTGGTCCGAATTTGGTTCGTTTCCCGGTCTGTTTTCGAATCGATTCACGGCTTGAACCGACCGACCAATTTTTGTTCGATTTTTCGATCCGGGATTTTAGGAATCAAACATGTTTTTACACCCAAGTCAACGCTTACTGTGTACAGAAGATACACAAAGGTCACACAATTTCCAAAATGTGTTTTATTAAAATGCATCACATCTCCTTTCAGCTAAAATTTATATTTCAAAACTGGTCAAATCGCATAAAGTGTAAACTCGTTTTCCGACTTTTCAGCATGCTGTTAATATAAGCTTGCCAGATTGCCCGGTTTTATCCGGGTTTGCCCGGATATTTGATGCAAAATTTCGAGAAAGTCCGGCCCGGCCCGGTTGCCCGGATATCGTGAAAAAAGTCCGGATATTGCCCGGATTTTTTCACAATTTTCACAAAGAAACCAAAACAAATCAAAGATTTTGAGTAAGTTTTAGCAAAATCGATTAACGATATGGAAATTTTCAACGGTTGTTTCAAATTATTTCGCTGGTTTACTTTTATAAACCTTTAAATATTTAAGTGCTCCAAAACAGTTTTTGGAAGTGTGCAATTACATCAATAAAATTTTAATTTCATTTTTTTGCATTTTTTCTTTGCATTTATATATAATAACACCTAAATTTTGCCCGGTTTTTGCCCGGTTTTTGGATTTGAAAAATTGAAATCCATGCCCGGATTTTGCCAGGTTTTTTTGAAAAAATGCCCGGAATTGCTAGGCCCGGATGGGAGTGGAAAAAATTCTGGCAACCTTATGTTAATAAATGCAATTATTAATGTGCCGCCTCTTCTGGCGAAATCACAATGGCAAACAATGAATGCAAATACTTCTCCGACAGGCAACGCCAAATGGCCCCTCAAACTACACGAGAGAAGAAAAACCATTAAATTTATGACTAGTAATTCTATCGCGAATCATAAAAACAATTTCCGTCGAGTGCAATCGCTCAGTGTCAAAAATTCTCCGATGCACAACGCCCGGCTCCAGACTTCCTGATTAGAAGAACAACTGCGCGGTCGAAAAATTTCGCGAGTCACCACACTACTCCCGGCAACCGGCACCAGATTAGTTGCAAATCGTCTCACAGAACACGAAGAACCGGCCCAACTGCAAAACATTCTTTCTCAAAATTCTCAACAACCTGTTGCAGCAGCAAGCCAGAGTAAGCGGGGAAGGTGGCAGCAAACGGTTGAAACCGACCAAAGTCAAAAATGTCAGACGGTTATTTCGACTTACGTTTTTTTTTTCGTTAACTACACTTCACCATCCATATAGAAGAATAGCGAAAAGCCGTCCCGTCATCAGTCAAAATCAGTATTTGTCCAGAGTGGCGTGCAAATAGACTCATAAACCCTCCCCTGGCGGAGAAGATTGAATCGCCGATGTCGGAGCAAAGAAGAAGAAACAGCGCCGGTCTCAGCGCACCGATGCACTTGTTAGCGATTGTTATCGCGGGCGAATGCGCGCAGCAATTGCATTCGCGATGTGTGTGCCGGTTGACTGAGGGAAAAAAATTAAAATAAAAACACGGTGGCGCCTGCTATGATCTACTCTGGAACTACAACAACATTTGACCATGTCTGATTGATGAACGTCACTCAAGTCGGCAGCCAAATTGAAGTTCCACCATCAGAAGTTGTTTCGTTTTGTTGAGCCACTGATTTAAGACAAAAAAAGCTTCTGGTTAGCCTTTGAGGACATCTGGTCGCCTAATCCCAGTAAATGAATCCTCTGAGCTTTGTCAACAAACGTTATTCTTATGAAAAGGTGTTATATTTAATCAGCCCAATTTTCATATGAAAAAACACCCCCTAACGTCTCCACATGTCGGTGACAATGACCAAAACAAAACTAGATCCTCAATATGTAATAGCAGTCGCAGTGATAAGATCAACTTACGGTGGTGACCAACTATAATTCTGTTGCATCACTTTTTGCACATCAGCTCAAATTGCCGCCCTACTATTACAGAAGACTATGTAAAAACCTTCAGTTGCTTACGCTATTTATGAGTGATCTCAATTCGTTTAGTGAGAAAAACTTCTCGCCAGCCAGGTTTCGCCCGGTGGGAAAAGATTTTTGTATGCGCCCAATGTCGAAAATGCGATCTTGCAATTTTGCGTTTTATATTTCGTTTTCGGGGTACGGGAGCTTTCTTTTCGCAAAGCCTACTTTGCAAAACTCACAAAACAGCGCACTGCGCCTCAAACTGGGACAAACACCTCACTTAACCTCGAAAAAGTTCCACCGAATGAAGAAAGTAGTGTGCTCTCCCCGAAGTCGAAGCCAGTGGGATTGTGGGGATCAGTTCTTTTTCTTCAGCTCTACTACGACTCTTCCATGACAGGTTGCTGATGAGTAAAAACGAGGTGCCACAAAAAATGGCCTCGAGTTCCCTCGCCTTTGGTACAGAAACTGAGTTTACATTGTAAAGCGTGCAACCAATAACAGATGAAAACCCATCAAAAGCTTTGACAGGTTCATGGGGCGCTGTGATGATTTGTCAGCTGAATACTTTACGAGCATTGTTTTGCTCTGCCATTATTGTCGTAACCTGCTAAGGGATGCGATTCGTTTGTTTGATAACAAAAGTGTTTGCTTGTTTCGCAAACTTAGGTTAGGATGATCTAGCACTCTATAAATATCTGACGATTTGGCGCAATTTGCCAGGGGCTGCAGAAAAAAAGCTACTTCATAGTGTCAGTGACTCCACAGGTTCATAATATTATGATCAGCGTTGGCCACGGATAGTTTTTAAAATTTACGTTTGCGGCGTTGCGCGTGTGTCAGTTTACAAAATTATCAGCGCCATGTTTGAGACTTTGGTCGTTTCCGTATCCGCGTACCCCAGCAGTTACGTTGCAATGCAAAACATAAACTTTGGAATTACTGTGGTCGTCATAGTTGTGTTTTTCTTTTAATCAAAACAAGTTGTTGACTGAAAAGCTTCAACGATCCACCTCCAGGGGGACTGTGAACTCTTCTTATGCTATGAATGGCCAATGTGTCGTACGATCACAATAAAGGAACAAAGTGCTTTGTATTAAATTTTACAATTGTTTAAAAACAGAAATTAATGTCGAGTGAAGCAAAATAATGACGTTTTCTTGATATGACCATTTCGCTCAGTCTAATGTCACCTTTGTTAAAACAAATTACAAGAAACGTAAAAAAGTTTCACACAATCTACAAAGCGAATCATTTCACAATGTTTACTTTCTGGAAAACGTTGTGGGAAAGTAACTCAGAGGTGGTTATGAAGATCATCGAAGATCGAAGATTACAGCCGCGATTAAATCAAACTCACTGCCTGATAGCAACAGAGCCGTTGATTTTAGAAGTTGAAAGAACGCCGCCTTCAGGATTTGCTTAGATTAGCGATCACTCACTCGTTCTCTGGTTCCTTGTTTGTTATTATTGATTATACAAGATCTTACACAAATGGGGGTTAATAAACTTTTCAGCCAGTAGGGGAGCATGATTATACATGATCCCTGAGGTGACTTGATCCCTCAGCTCTTCCTTATAACTGGAATCTTTAATAAAAATCAAACGTTCTAGAAAAATGTGCCGAATGGAGCAAAACAACAATGTTGTTTCTTTACAAAATTCAAAATAATATATGATTTTCTGATTTATTGAACTTAAGATGAAAAATTTAACAAAATGTTTCAAACATGAAAAAAAAAACCTTATCAAAACATCTGCCAATATGTCAATCGTTAAGAATTAATTTGACCTTGATAATGCCTTAATTTCAGAGCATAGGTTAGCTCTTATTTTTTTTAAAGAAATAATTTTCTAAAATGTTACCTATGGGTTCAAATGATCGCTTGATTTAAAAAAAAGAAATGTTTTTCAACTAAATAAATCGCGATCACAATTAAGCTCGATTTAACTTATACTTATCCAAAAACTATTGTTTATCCAATGATTTCCTGGTTCAAAAGAGTAAAAAAATGATTTAGTCTAAAAATATGAATTTTTGCCTGAAAGTAGGCTACGAATATGGGATGTAGACAAACTTTTAGAATTATCTATATCTAAGACTTTAAGACTGAGAAATAAAAGTAATAATTAATAAATAAGCCATAAAATATTCAATCACCCCCTGAACGTTTACTTAAATTGAGTTATTTTAAAATTGAATGTGAAAAATTAAGAGTGATACATGAAATGAACTAACAAAATTGTAAACAAATCGAAAAAAATCAAATAAAAAAATAAAGAATGATGAGGAGGTTTTGCGCCCACTAGAGAAGGACCCCGACTGAAGTTCCACTCCCGCGGGCTTTTCCCTGCTCAATTAGAAAAAAAATCTACCTTTTATCATTCGACTTGCTTCATTTTCAACAAAGTTAAGCGTCCCTGAATGAAGGATCAATTATCTTTAGATAAAGGATAAAGTTGCATTTAACTAGAAAAAAAATCACATTTTTTTTGCCCCGCTCGCTTGCTCGAAAATACTTATTTAAGTGACAAAGACATTCTAAACAACCTTCCACTGCTTGTGACTTTCGATAACAATACATATCCAGAAGAATGGTCGAGTTTCACACTTGATGAGAGCTTTCTTCGATAACATTAATGGAATCCAAATCCTCGACACACAAGATTTATCACTCTAATATGTGTTGTGAGCCTACCTGGTTGAATAATTCTGCTGAATCAAAGCAATCGAGAGATTCCCTTCAATTCAACCATGGTTGAATAAAAAGGAATCTCTCGATTGCTTTGATTAAAAATTTAACATAAATATTTTTTCACCTGCACTCCAACATCTGCTTAAGACATGAAGAAGACTTTAGTTGTAAATAGTTGTAGTTGTTAATAACCCGGACAAATAAACAAACAAAGTTGTTAATGCCTAACCAAACCATAAAGACCTTTAAAAACATTTGCAACACAATCAATCAACTGTAAATATTCAATTAGAAGTTTTGATTGACACGTCCATATACATAAATAGAAACTTTGTACAATTCTTATAGATAGAAGGAACTTTTTTTTAACTGCCAGATACTTTTTGAAAAAAAAACGGGACACAGCCGAAAACATCGGGAAATTTAAGAAAATCTTGAAAAAGCTTAATTGAATTGCCAAACTTATACCCAAGCCATCAGCCAAAGTTATTCATAGAAAGAACTTTTAGATTTTTTTTTAACGCGGATTGATTGTGCTCAATTTTTTTTAACATGACAGGTATTCACATGGTGTTTTTGGCATAAGTACGGTTATTTTCCACGGTTCATGCAAATTAACACGATATTTGAGAGAGATATTTCAAATCCTACATAACAACGGCGGATTTGATACCGCATAAAAAACCTTTTTGTAATAACAAACATATTTCAAATTTATTTTTCAAATTTGAAAACTCAAGAAAACCTTAATCATTGTATACTTTGGACAATTGTGTCAAAAAAGGTGAGGATAAAAGACAATTAGCTAAGATTCTTTCGAAAATTTAAGATCTATAATTATTTGGAAGCAACTTAAAAAATATGTTCTTCATTCCAAAGATATTTACATTGAATTGGTTGAACATACTCCAAGAAGGCATAACTGAATCAGAATCTTACTGGAACTTTAGAGTTATTCAATAGTTACTGTCTTATATAAATTGCAGCTTATTTTGAGAAACAGACATATTTAAAAGTTTTTTTTGTGTTCAACCAATGAATTGAAAAAGAGGCTTATATTTGAATATTAAGAGTGATATGTTGGACAGGAAACGTGAGACGTGAGACGTTAAATGTCTGACATTCGTAAGATTGAAACGTCAGACGTAAGACGTGAGACGTGAGGCGTGAGACGTGAGACGTGAGACGTGAGACGTGAGATGTGAGACGTGAGACGTGAGACGTGAGACGTGAGACGTGAGACGCGAAACGTGAGACGTGAGACGTGAGACGTGAGACGTGAGACGTGAGACGTGAGACGTGAGACGTGAGACGTGAGACGTGAGACGTGAGACGTGAGACGTGAGACGTGAGACGTGAAACGTGAGACGTGAGACGCGAAACGTGAGACGTGAGACGTGAGACGTGAGACGTGAGACGTGAGACGTGAGACTTGAGACGTGAGACGTGAGACGTGAGACTAAAGACGTGAGACGTGAGACTAAAGACGTGAGACGTGAGACTGAAGACGTGAGACGTGAGACTAAAGCCGTGAGACGTGAGACGTGAGACGTGAGACGTGAGACGTGAGACGTGAGACGTGAGACGTGAGACGTGAGACGTGAGACGTGAGACGTGAGACGTGAGACACGCACCTAGATTGGTGCATTTAGGTAAAAAAATGACTTTCTGAAAGTTTCAGGTCATTTGGCAGAAGCACGAGCTAGCGCAAAGGACTTGAAATTTGTATGGAAATTTTCGGCAAAATGTATGAAAAATCAACTCTTTGTGTTCTAAAATATGTTTTCAGTATGCTAGAAAGCTCAGAATTTCAGGAATTGTAGTTCAATCAATGACAAACAAGTTTGTAGAAGTTTGTGACGCGATACGAGTTGACTGTGATGAGTTATCCGCAATTGAATGTGTGATTTTTTTTGCATTTCATCGATATATCGTGGATTATTAATACTAACTTGATTGCATACTGCTGCATTGTTTTGTGATAAGAAAAAAGTATTTTTAATTAATGCGGTTATTAGCTCATACACCGTTCACGATATACCGAAGAAATGCGAAAAAACTCCCACATTCAATTGTGGATAACTCATCACAGTCAATTCGTATCACGTCACAATCTTCTATAAACTTGTTTGTCATTGATTAAACTACAATTCCTGAAGTTCTGAGCTTTTTAGCATACTGGAAACATATTTTAGAACACAATGAGTAAATGTATGTCGATTTTTCATACATTTTGTCGAAAATCTCCATACAAACTTCAAGTCCTTTGCGCCAGCTCGTGCTTCTGCCAAATGACCTGAAACCTTCAGAAATTCAGTTTTTCACCTAAAGGCATCAACTTAAAGGGTGTCGTGTTGAATATTAGGATTTTTATAGTTATGGGCCAGTCTAATGGGAAGGTGTGTTGAGAAGTGAAACAGAAGAAGACAACTTCGGACGTGCAAGTGACGTGAGACATGAGAGGGAAAGACGTGAAACGTGACACTGAACACGTGAAATTTAAACTTCTAGGTGGTTTCTTAACATTCACTCATTCAAATCATTCATATTACAAAAATGTTTAGAAAAATTGATAGCATCGATCACACTATTTTCCAGTACTCTTGTACAAATAAAAATTGACTTTTTCCTTACCATCATTCATAAACCGTTTCTAACATTTTCAAAGGTGATGGGAAGTTTTAGAGAAACATGAGATATCAAAGAAAGAAAGAACATAAGACGAAAATATCATAAATTTCTCGAAAAGAATACATCGGTACAGCGGCAAGACTTCAGCCCGCAATTTCTGCAAGGTTTTTCGCATTATTTGGAACCATAAATCTGGATTTTGAAACATAAAATCTGCATTAAAGCTGGAGACATCAACCATACACAGATCTGTCGTCTTTGTGTGTTGATAAACGAAATAAAACAGTAGGGGAAAGTGGGGATACTTGATTTCTTTTTCTTATTTTCATCATATATTTTTGGAAAAAAATGCAGATCACTATCTTTTGCATCTTCTGACAGCGTTTAAAATCAAGTTTATATGCTGTTAAAGTTTGATCGATACATGAACTCATGGATGAACTAAAAGCGTTTTGGAGGGACAAAAAAAATTGTGGCATTTTGAGAGTTATATGAGAGTTGACTCTTCATTAGACGTGACTTGTTCCTTTAATCAAGGTGCCCCAAGCTTTAGCAAAAATCAAGCAAATTCAAAAGATAAAAGTTCATTTTATTTTTGAGGCATATTAGTTTTTTTCACAATTTATAAGTGTTAGACAAAATAATTCTGAAAGTTGGTCAGCTGATTGAAGAAGTTCATAGTATGCTCTGAATAAATATTATTATCATAATTTTTCGTGTGGGAATCATTTTAAAGTGATATAAAAAGATCTTCAAGTAATATTTTGTTAGATTCTTTGAACAAGGTGCAATTACTCAAAAAATTACGTCTTCTAAAACAACTTCACTCTCTTAAAGTTTAAAAATCAAACGATTGATATTTTTAATGTTGTAATATCAATCATCATTTCCGTGATATTTTTTCACCAAAATATCCATCTACAAAAATAATCTCTATTTCATTCGGAAAGGCTCGGCCCTGAAATGAAATCGAGACTTGTTGTTTGAATTTTCTGACGCAACCGCAAACAAGTTCGAACCTGCACGGAAATTAACATTTTAAGCGTTCCCAGAATCTTTCGAAAGTGAAAAACAGCTCGACGCGGCGGCCCCACCCATCTCACATTCTCATTGCAGAAACCAAAAGTTGTTTTGCGACCACCACGTGCTTTCCGTAAAAGTTCTTAATCTTCTCCTCCTGTGATGAGTGAGTGAGAATCGAAAGCGCGCGCGCAAATTTTCATTCTCAACACGATCTGTTGGCCGGTCGATCTTCTGCCATGCTTTGAGCCAGCCAGCCAGCCAGCTAGCCATATCATCGTGCGGGCCCCTCTTACTTTGTTGCGCCGAGTGTGGAATTGTTGTTTTTTTTCTCGAGTCACTACCCCGCACCTTTCCGGGTTTCCAGTCCGTATTCCCGCGGGAGGTCGTCGCGGGACGCAAATATTTTGAATATTTTTGCACACTCGACTTAGCAGCAGGACAGCAAGCGAACGTGTGAGTGGTGGCGTGGAGAGAGGGGCGTCTCGTTTTGTGGAGACACCGCCCGGTAGAGGAGTTCATTGATACTCGCGCAAATACCACACACTCACCTAACGCCTCAAATCTCCTGCACTCGCCTCCGCACCTAACTCACTCGCACACAGCTTCCCACCGCTATTATTGGTCAGATTGCCTGGTATCCCTGTTGTGTAGCTATATTAGTTGTTTTTGATCCTCCAGTGTGGAATCCCGCGGTCGATCGCTCGCGCCCAATGCGGGATGATGATGTCTCACACCACACCACCAGCAGGAAAACAACTTTCAAGGTCACGGTCGTAAATCAATGACTTTTGGAAGCTCGTTTGAAAATTTCATCCCCTGTTGCCGGGATCTCCCGTGCCTTCGCTCCAGGCATCTTCCGGTGATCGACCACTCATTCACTGGCGGCTGGCGGTAGAAGCTGTGATATTTGCTAGAATGATCCGATCATTTTTTTTCCGGGGGGGATCGGGTTTTTTTTTTTTGGCTGAAGAAGAGATCAGGAAGATTTGTGAGGATAACGAGAAACGAGACCAGGTGGGGTGTTTTCGTTTTTCGTAGCCATTCGACCATTGACCGACAACCGGAGGCTCGAGGAGAGTAGCCCCGGTAATCTGAGCCGAATATCTGCGAGGATTGGAATTCTAGCAATTTGATTACAATGTATGGTTGTGCGGTGAACAAACAACAAATCTAGCAGGCCATGATGCGGGCTAAGTCGCCAACTTTTTTTTGCCATCCCATCATCCACGGAGCGCGTGTTTCACTTTTTTTCCTCTCTTCATCAATCCAAGTGGTCCATGTTTGCCGCGTAGTTGTTGTCTTCCTGGTTGTATTCTTCGCCTTCTCGTAGAATGTTCACGCCTATCATTTGCCTACTATGGCTTTTTAATTGTGCCTGTCATCTGATAGTAAACAAATAGTTTCGAGTATTCGGTTCTGTTTTGTTATGTTTGCATTGCTCTATGTTAAACGTCACTGACCTCATGGCGCCAAACCCTTTACTTCTATTTTGCACCGATCTAACATAAACATTTAACAACCTCATCACAGGGTTTCGACCTTTGGAAAAAAGCACGTCAGAGGGCTCATACGCGATCGTCGGCTCTCAATTTTTGATGATTGCATATTAACCTGACGACTTGTTTTGAGCTTTATGCCCGTTCAAGATAGGAGTGGATCGATCTCCTTTAGGGATGTGGATCAATAGCCCCATCAAAGCAGGCGGCAACGACGATCAACGGATTGCTGTGGACTGCTAATGATAATGAAGCTATGGATCTAGGGGATTTTTTATCTGTCGTCGGGTGCTAAACATCTTATTAGTAAGCTTGTATGGGGTCAATGATTGCTACGATTTGTGTTTCGCTGTTTCGTGGTAGGTATTGTGGTTTCGGACAGGGATGATTATATCAACCCTCTTCTTAGTTGACGTTATTCGATACCAAAGAGGACGGACACATTTTTTTTTAGTTAAGAATGGAGTAGATAAACAACAATGACATTATCAATGGTGATTCCAGAATAACGAAATGAAGTGAGTTTAATGGTTGACCTTGAAGTATTCAAAAATACATGGCTTGAATTAAAAAAAAAAAACAATTTTTAAAATATCCATCTCTAAAAAGAAATTCTCCGACTGTGTACCTTAGACAGATACATGTAAGCGAGCTACATTTACATTAAATCGCCAGCAAGAGTATTGAAAGCACTTACACATCTCCTCTATCGTAGAAATGATTAGGATGATTTGCAAATAAAGTGAATCAATCGCTCATACACATCTCTGTCATTTTTGTCATTTTTGCGATTTTGTCATTTTTGTTATTTTTAACATTTTATTTTTTATATCTTTTTCGTCATTTTTGTCATTTTTGTCATTTTAGTCATTTTTGTCATTTTTGTCATTTTTGTCATTTTTGTCATTTTTGTCATTTTTGTCATTTTTGTCATTTTTGTCATTTTTGTCATTTTTGTCATTTTTGTCATTTTTGTCATTTTTGTCATTTTTGTCATTTTTGTCATTTTTGTCATTTTTGTCATTTTTGTCATTTTTGTCATTTTTGTCATTTTTGTCATTTTTGTCATTTTTGTCATTTTTGTCATTTTTGTCATTTTTGTCATTTTTGTCATTTTTGTCATTTTTGTCATTTTTGTCATTTTTGTCATTTTTGTCATTTTTGTCATTTTTGTCATTTTTGTCATTTTTGTCATTTTTGTCATTTTTGTCATTTTTGTCATTTTTGTCATTTTTGTCATTTTTGTCATTTTTGTCATTTTTGTCATTTTTGTCATTTTTGTCATTTTTGTCATTTTTGTCATTTTTGTCATTTTTGTCATTTTTGTCATTTTTGTCATTTTTGTCATTTTTGTCATTTTTGTCATTTTTGTCATTTTTGTCATTTTTGTCATTTTTGTCATTTTTGTCATTTTTGTCATTTTTGTCATTTTTGTCATTTTTGTCATTTTTGTCATTTTTGTCATTTTTGTCATTTTTGTCATTTTTGTCATTTTTGTCATTTTTGTCATTTTTGTCATTTTTGTCATTTTTGTCATTTTTGTCATTTTTGTCATTTTTGTCATTTTTGTCATTTTTGTCATTTTTGTCATTTTTGTCATTTTTGTCATTTTTGTCATTTTTGTCATTTTTGTCATTTTTGTCATTTTTGTCATTTTTGTCATTTTTGTCATTTTTGTCATTTTTGTCATTTTTGTCATTTTTGTCATTTTTGTCATTTTTGTCATTTTTGTCATTTTTGTCATTTTTGTCATTTTTGTCATTTTTGTCATTTTTGTCATTTTTGTCATTTTTGTCATTTTTGTCATTTTTGTCATTTTTGTCATTTTTGTCATTTTTGTCATTTTTGTCATTTTTGTCATTTTTGTCATTTTTGTCATTTTTGTCATTTTTGTCATTTTTGTCATTTTTGTCATTTTTGTCATTTTTGTCATTTTTGTCATTTTTGTCATTTTTGTCATTTTTGTCATTTTTGTCATTTTTGTCATTTTTGTCATTTTTGTCATTTTTGTCATTTTTGTCATTTTTGTCATTTTTGTCATTTTTGTCATTTTTGTCATTTTTGTCATTTTTGTCATTTTTGTCATTTTTGTCATTTTTGTCATTTTTGTCATTTTTGTCATTTTTGTCATTTTTGTCATTTTTGTCATTTTTGTCATTTTTGTCATTTTTGTCATTTTTGTCATTTTTGTCATTTTTGTCATTTTTGTCATTTTTGTCATTTTTGTCATTTTTGTCATTTTTGTCATTTTTGTCATTTTTGTCATTTTTGTCATTTTTGTCATTTTTGTCATTTTTGTCATTTTTGTCATTTTTGTCATTTTTGTCATTTTTGTCATTTTTGTCATTTTTGTCATTTTTGTCATTTTTGTCATTTTTGTCATTTTTGTCATTTTTGTCATTTTTGTCATTTTTGTCATTTTTGTCATTTTTGTCATTTTTGTCATTTTTGTCATTTTTGTCATTTTTGTCATTTTTGTCATTTTTGTCATTTTTGTCATTTTTGTCATTTTTGTCATTTTTGTCATTTTTGTCATTTTTGTCATTTTTGTCATTTTTGTCATTTTTGTCATTTTTGTCATTTTTGTCATTTTTGTCATTTTTGTCATTTTTGTCATTTTTGTCATTTTTGTCATTTTTGTCATTTTTGTCATTTTTGTCATTTTTGTCATTTTTGTCATTTTTGTCATTTTTGTCATTTTTGTCATTTTTGTCATTTTTGTCATTTTTGTCATTTTTGTCATTTTTGTCATTTTTGTCATTTTTGTCATTTTTGTCATTTTTGTCATTTTTGTCATTTTTGTCATTTTTGTCATTTTTGTCATTTTTGTCATTTTTGTCATTTTTGTCATTTTTGTCATTTTTGTCATTTTTGTCATTTTTGTCATTTTTGTCATTTTTGTCATTTTTGTCATTTTTGTCATTTTTGTCATTTTTGTCATTTTTGTCATTTTTGTCATTTTTGTCATTTTTGTCATTTTTGTCATTTTTGTCATTTTTGTCATTTTTGTCATTTTTGTCATTTTTGTCATTTTTGTCATTTTTGTCATTTTTGTCATTTTTGTCATTTTTGTCATTTTTGTCATTTTTGTCATTTTTGTCATTTTTGTCATTTTTGTCATTTTTGTCATTTTTGTCATTTTTGTCATTTTTGTCATTTTTGTCATTTTTGTCATTTTTGTCATTTTTGTCATTTTTGTCATTTTTGTCATTTTTGTCATTTTTGTCATTTTTGTCATTTTTGTCATTTTTGTCATTTTTGTCATTTTTGTCATTTTTGTCATTTTTGTCATTTTTGTCATTTTTGTCATTTTTGTCATTTTTGTCATTTTTGTCATTTTTGTCATTTTTGTCATTTTTGTCATTTTTGTCATTTTTGTCATTTTTGTCATTTTTGTCATTTTTGTCATTTTTGTCATTTTTGTCATTTTTGTCATTTTTGTCATTTTTGTCATTTTTGTCATTTTTGTCATTTTTGTCATTTTTGTCATTTTTGTCATTTTTGTCATTTTTGTCATTTTTGTCATTTTTGTCATTTTTGTCATTTTTGTCATTTTTGTCATTTTTGTCATTTTTGTCATTTTTGTCATTTTTGTCATTTTTGTCATTTTTGTCATTTTTGTCATTTTTGTCATTTTTGTCATTTTTGTCATTTTTGTCATTTTTGTCATTTTTGTCATTTTTGTCATTTTTGTCATTTTTGTCATTTTTGTCATTTTTGTCATTTTTGTCATTTTTGTCATTTTTGTCATTTTTGTCATTTTTGTCATTTTTGTCATTTTTGTCATTTTTGTCATTTTTGTCATTTTTGTCATTTTTGTCATTTTTGTCATTTTTGTCATTTTTGTCATTTTTGTCATTTTTGTCATTTTTGTCATTTTTGTCATTTTTGTCATTTTTGTCATTTTTGTCATTTTTGTCATTTTTGTCATTTTTGTCATTTTTGTCATTTTTGTCATTTTTGTCATTTTTGTCATTTTTGTCATTTTTGTCATTTTTGTCATTTTTGTCATTTTTGTCATTTTTGTCATTTTTGTCATTTTTGTCATTTTTGTCATTTTTGTCATTTTTGTCATTTTTGTCATTTTTGTCATTTTTGTCATTTTTGTCATTTTTGTCATTTTTGTCATTTTTGTCATTTTTGTCATTTTTGTCATTTTTGTCATTTTTGTCATTTTTGTCATTTTTGTCATTTTTGTCATTTTTGTCATTTTTGTCATTTTTGTCATTTTTGTCATTTTTGTCATTTTTGTCATTTTTGTCATTTTTGTCATTTTTGTCATTTTTGTCATTTTTGTCATTTTTGTCATTTTTGTCATTTTTGTCATTTTTGTCATTTTTGTCATTTTTGTCATTTTTGTCATTTTTGTCATTTTTTTTTTCATTTTTCTCTTTTTGTGTCATTTTTCTCATTTTTGTCATTTTTGTCATTATTGTCATTTTTGTCATTTTTGTCATTTTTGTCATTTTTGTCATTTTTGTCATTTTTGTCATTTTTGTCATTTTTGTCATTTTTGTCATTTTTGTCATTTTTGTCACTTTTGTCATTTTTGTCATTTTTGTCATTTTTGTCATTTTTGTCATTTTTTTTCATTTTTGTCATTTTTTTCTTTTTTGTCATTTTTGTCATTTTTGTCATTTTTGTCATTTTTGTCATTTTTGTCATTTTTGTCATTTTTGTCATTTTTGTCGTTTTTGCCATTTTTGTCATTTTTGTCATTTTTGTCATTTTTGTCATTTTTGTCATTTTTGTCATTTTTGTCAATATGTTTTTTTTTATTTTGTATAAAACTGATGAACGAATAGCATTAACGAGCTAAAACAAGCATATTGAAACCAATCCATTTCCATAACAAAACACCCCGCAGAGAGCAGGAAGCTTTATAATAATAAGGATAGATATTTATAGACCCACCACACACATCTCTTAAAAACGTAAGTAGTAAGATCATTCTTTGCCGAACAACTTCTCAGCCTGAGTAGGTATCAAAATTTCCCCCCGAAAGAAGTTTATTGCCTATTTGTTATTCCGCCGACTGATCTACCGAATGAATACTTAGGTTGGCACCTGTTTGACTTCTTTTTCGGACGATCTTCAATCGCCACGAAGATCTGCCGCGTTTGTTTGTTGAAGAAGGCGCAGAAATTCCAAAAAAAAAAAATGCTACCAAGAAGCGTGAGAATTCTCGATTGGGTAGGTCATTACCATTTGGCAATTCTTGATTGGGTTTTTTTCTCGGATGATCACTGATCTGAAATAGAAAGTAATTTAGGATGATTCTGAAAAGTTTATAGGTTGGATTTTGGATCGGATTTCAAATGCCAACTATCAAATATCAAAAACAACTCAATTTTTATGCTTTATCCAAGATTGTGTTATGGTGTGCTTCACCAAAAATTGAGTAGTAGGCGTTGAATGATGTCGCTTCCCAATGCTCTTTGACACAACATGTCGCATGATGCTGTTTTTGTTTGCATACTTTGATCGATCTTTGATAAAATTCTTATATATTTTGATTTTCTAATTACCGTTTTTATTAAAATAAATCAAACATTGTCTATTTTATCATTGTTAAAAATGTTCAGCGCTCACAACAAAGTTTCTAGCAACAATCAACCAACCAACTGTAAATAGCAGCTGTTATTCACTGCCTTCACATAACTCAGAGCATATCCAATTATGCCCACGAGTGTATTCTGCGAGCAAAGGTCAATTCCAAGAGTGACTTATGTATCTCAGACGCCGACGAAGCTGCGGTCAATTTGTCGTCGATCCACTATTATGGGCACCGGACCGTTTCAACGACCTACGTAGGTAGGGCATATGCGTACTACGTACATGTGACGGGACATGGCTTGATTCATAAATTTTGGACGTTCTTTTCACCCACTTTATCCGTATACACAATGGCAGCTGATTTATGCTCGGTGTGTGAATGAATGGCGATTGCGAAATGTCCTTTTGATCGAGCTCGGTAATGCAAATTGCCAACCCGTGTAAAAT
Organism: Uranotaenia lowii; assembly: GCF_029784155.1. Taxonomy (NCBI): domain Eukaryota; kingdom Metazoa; phylum Arthropoda; class Insecta; order Diptera; family Culicidae; genus Uranotaenia; species Uranotaenia lowii. The sequence continues at coordinate 214,310,267 of NC_073691.1, forward strand.
ATTAAGCAGAACGAGAGGCCACCACGTGGATCCACTTGGGTAAGTGCGTTAACACGTTAATCCGTTAACCAGATCAAGGTTCTTGAGGGCTGATCACCAGAAACATTACTTTCATGGGAAAATAGCTTTTATTGAAATTCTTCCTTCTCGTCAAGCCTTTTGTTTGAACAATCCTTGGAAAACTACTTTTTGTCAACCAAGAGTCAGATTTTGAAGTTCAAACGTCACTTTCAAGAGTTAGGCGTCACGTGGCGAGAGTCAAGAATCAAGAGAAAAAAAATAAAGGGCAAAGAACAAGAGTCAAGTGTCAAGAGTCAAGAGTCAAGAGTCAAGAGCCAAGAGTCAAGAGTCAAGAGTCAAGAGTCAAGAGTCAAGAGTCAAGAGTCAAGAGTCAAGAGTCAAGAGTCAAGAGTCAAGAGTCTAGAGTCAAGAGTCAAGAGTCAAAAGTCGATAATCAGGAGTTAAAACTATGTAATCAATAGTCAAGAGTCAAAAGTCAAATAAAAAAAAAACAGGACACAAATTTACAAAGATATGTGAAAATTAAGAACCGAAAACCGAAAGAGGTCAAGAATCAAGTATGCTGGTTATCCACCATGGGTGCACGGGTTCACCGCAGTTTCTGCCTAAGTATAAGATCACATGCATTCTTTAGATTATAAAATTCGACATAATGCGTTCTCCATATTCGGATCCCATGGCTTCGTATGAACTTTTATGAAGTGAATGTATTGTGTTGATGTTGGTTTATTTTGGAAGAAGGGGTCAATCAGGTGGGCTTGTTAACTTACAGGTATCCCGCCATCCGTGAATATACCTGGAGAACTGGCAACTGATTGAACATTCTTATTATATAGTCAGTTATATGAGGAAACATGTCTTACCTGTCGGCCACTTAAGGGATTCGAACCCAAAAGTTTTCATGCCGATATCGGGAATCGAACCCAGTACGCCTGGTATACCAAAACCAGACTCGCGCCAGCCTATCCGCTAGACCACATCGGTGCTCTATAAGAGGTCAAGAATCAAGTTTGAAGAAAATCGGAAGTCTTAAGCAAGAATCGAGGGTCAGGATCATCTTTTCATCAAAGCTAAATCCAAAAATAAAATTTAGGAAAAAAATAAAGGCCTTTTTACGTTGCAAATAAAGATTAACCAAAACTGAAGAATCCGAATACAGAAAGTTGTTTTTATTTCGGACAGTATTGATCAACAGAACATATACTGCCCATAGTAGAAACTGGATTCAGCTTCGCTCTTTTCAGAATAAGCGAAACGGGTAGGTAATGTAGGCACCCCGAAATTCATTGATCCAAGGTCCGTGCTAAAATTAAATCGGTGCCCATTAATCGCATTTGTTATCGCAAGTTACCGTGAAGTCGGTGTTCCGATTTACCGATTCTGATCTGCCCGTTCGTCCGTCTGTTCACAGACAGATCGCGCACAGGCAAAAGCTGCTCTTCCAGTCACCTTTCTATAAATCTCCGCTTGTGCATATGTATGGCACGGTATGCTACAAAACGCCAATCTGGACAGATTATTTAATTTACCGCAGCTCCGCCAGAATGCACGAGAAGTCGATGGCTGACTGTATCACAGGATGGGGTGCTCCGGCAACACCGGATGAAGGGGCTTTTTTTTTGGCCACAGTCGTTTTATGCTACAATTTTCGGCGACCAGCCCTGGGGCCCAATTTCACAGCAGGCCTTGAGCTTTATTGTAGACATCCTCTCACTCGAAATCTTTCGAAACTTCAAGTGAACGTTCTTTTCGGCAGTCATGGCTAGCTAGATTCAAGATGGTTGCTTGCTAATGTGCCTGCTGCTGGGATAATTGCCAACATGCATTCTCTGAACATTCGAAATAGTTGGTTGTCACGGGTTCTGAAAGTTTTTTTTTTTATTTCGTTGAAGTTTGTTGGACTAACTTCACCAATCATCTCACATTCTGGAATTAAATCTAAAATTTGTCTTTGAGAACCTTCAATTTTGTTAGACGCTGGATGAAAAAAACGATAATAATGACAAAAATGACAAAAATGACAAAAATGACAAAAATGACAAAAATGACAAAAATGACAAAAATGACAAAAATGACAAAAATGACAAAAAGACAAAAATGACAAAAATGACAAAAATGACAAAAATGACAAAAATGAAAAACCGCCTTAATGAAAAACTGAAACCTGTTGTTCATTTCATATCTGAAGAAATTTTACAGCAAAATTGTTCTGCTCTCTTTTAAAAATAATCCCTTGATTGTCCTTAGGTTTTCCATTTTTAAAAGTGAGATTTCGAAGTAAATTTTTTTTTATTACTCTTAACTCTTAGGTACAATTGCATTTCGAAGGTCTGCTTTTGAGTATTAATGTACGTTTCGAAGTAAATTTTACCACCATTTTATGTGTCAGCCTTTATTTTCCCTCTGCTGGACAGTCACTGATTAGTGCTATCTGCTCTTTAAATTAATGACTGTCATTGGTAAGCGCTAATCGAATAAATTATGAAAATCACATTTACAGTAAATTTATTTTCGCTGAACTGTCGTGCAGTTCATTTAAATATTCAAATAAACAAGCTCGGTGGTCATTGAATGCAAGTCGTTTTTTCTTCTTTTTTTCTGCACCTTCCATCCATCCATTCAATGGCCAGGTTCATCTGGCTAGGAATAAGAAAACAACACGAATGAAGAACGACGCAATAGCGCAGCAACATCAACATGAGCGCAAATTCCTCAACCTCCGAGCACCGGACAGGGTCTCTGCTGCTGACTCTGACTCTGAATGCTGACTGCCACTGACCACGCACCATGGCGATGGCGTGCCTCCACAACAGCTTCGAAAAACTGTGTCAATGCCAATGCAAAAGCTTCGAATGAATGCCATCGATTCACCGCGTCGCGCCTCCCCACAAGTGGAACACCCCTTCCCATCTCACTCACTACTGGATTGGAACTTAGCGGCCGGCGGCTAGCTCAGTTCAAAATAAAATAAGGCAGCAAAAAAAAAACAGTCCAATCCGATTCGATCCAATCCAATCCGGACCGGTAATAGTGCAAAAAGTTTATTTAATAACAGAGCTGCCTCAATGCAACAAGTTCAGTCTATCGACCGAACTTTCTGGAACTGATCTGGAACTAAGTCGGTCTCAATGAAACCTGGGCTTGGACTTGGTCCTCTTCTTTCACTTTAATAGCTCAAGTTAGCAAACACGATTATTGCTGTAAGCTAAGACAAAGTTATTTTTAACAAAATTGCTGATTTTGCAATATCCGGTCCCGGGAGTATCGTAATAACACGTACGATTCCTTCCGAAAGAAAGGGGCCCGACCATCCCGACCACAATGGCAATTTCCCGATTGTTCGAGGTCGCCTCGGGTAACAAAACTGATCCACTAACCTATTTAGCTATGTTTGGGTTTTTTTCTGCTGCTCAATATCATAGGAAGATATTTGTTTGGTTTTGTTGTTGTTGTGCATCTTTTACCTTCCTTACGTGGTTCTCTTTTTTCCCATAATCATCATTTGCGGGAAGCATAAACCAGCATGCCATGCTTAGGTAGAGGTCATAGCCTTTTCCTAGCCTAGCCTTCCCTCGCTCGATGCGCACAGTGACCGAAAATAATCGAATAAAGTGTTTTTTTTATATATGTTTAAACATTTTTTAAATGTTGATAAAGTACAACCAAAAGCAATAATATAAATAAGCAATAGGTTAATAGCTATTCGGCACATCAATACAGATCCAGAAGTAACTCAAAGACATGTTTATTCATTTTATTTAACGACCGTTTAACAACTTAGATCATTCTGGTGACTATGAGTAAGAACCCTCAAAACAAGGACAAGACGATTAAAAATTATTGGAATTTTAGGAAACCCAAACCACGAGAAGAGTAGAGGTTCACCGCGACTCGAGTGGACGGAAGACAGAAAAGATTCTGAGCAAGGGACTAGGTATGCCTCGGAAATCAAAAGGAAGGGTTAAATTTTTTTGTTTGTTTTCATTATTTATCCTATGGTTGAGTCACTACCCAGCACTGTTAAGACTACCCCAGTTCTTTGCCTCAGGGTCGGCTTTTCGAAAACCAACACTACAGAGAACTCTAGATAATTGAGTTTTGAGCTTTGCTCGCCCAATTTTTTCCCTTAACGTTACAAAATGGCACTTGTCGACTGATTCGCAATTATTCAATATTATGGCACAAACTTTCCTACCATCCAACAAAGAAAGGCATAACAGGGAATGAAGTATTACAGCTCGAAATAAAAAAAAACATGACAATTATTTTTACATCTTTAAAATTGTAGGTCTTTGAGAATTTCTTGTCTGAAAATTACGAGTTGTCCAATAATTTCCAATAATTTCGTTAGCAGATCGTGGCCTAGAGGATAGCATCCTTGTCTTCTAAGCCAACGTTCATGAGATCGAATCCCGGTCGTAACATAACCTGGCACACATATTATGATGAAGGTTGGCGGTTTTAACATAAGTGAAATGCTAGCCGAGTGTACCTTGGAATTATACGCCTCAATGATGCAGCACATACATGTGGATGGATCTTTTCAAGGGAACTTAGATTGCACTTTGAGATCCTACTTAGTTATGTGTGTGCTCGTAGCGCTACCGGTAAACAACTGCAACTTCAACAAATAGTGCAGAAGTGTCAAGTAGCATAACAAAGTAAAAATAATAACGCGAGGTAATACCACAATATTTAGATAAACTAATGGTCTTAGTGGACTCTCTCCCCAATAGAAAAAAATAATAATTTCCTTAGAGCAATTATTAAAATTCAAGTGTGTCTGGCTAGCATCACCATAAGACACCAAAGAAAGGAACGTCAAAAGCGCGCGAAACAGTTGATTTTGTTTACCGTGTTAAATTTTTTCGATTCCGTGTGAAAATAGCAAACTTTTCATCGAAAATAAGTTTTTAACGCAGGTTTACGCCGCCGCCGGAAAGATAGCCATAATAATGTGTACTAAGGATGCCAAATCCTATAAAAATCTTTAATTTCACAGAATTTTTAACAAATTTTCAACACATAATTTTGGAAATATTAACAGATTTCACAGAATGTTTAAATTTCGTTCGTGTTTTCAAAATATTTAAGTTTTATGGCTATAAAAATTTTCTATCTTCAAAACTACAGAACCGTTTTTCATAAATTATACCATTTTGGAATCGTATACATGGTCACATGGGTCTATTCACGAAGGTAAAAAAATATTTTTTTTTTGGTGTCTGCAAATTGAGCAGAAAGACAAAATGGTCGAAAAATAATGGCGATTTTGGGCAAAGATAGTAACCATCCCGTTTGAAATTATAAAATATCACTAAGTTTGGCTGATTTAAAAATTCATTTATAGTAAAAAAAAGTTTTTAGTTTCTGATATCATCAGTCATGGGCGGAAATAAGAAAAAAAAATTGATGATTTTCATCCAGAATTTTTAACTGTGTAATTAGCTTATATTTATAAAATTTCTTGTTATATATAAGATTTATTAAAAAAAAATTCTCCTTAAATCTAAAGGTATGACCCGTTTCAAATAAAGAAATTGTAAAAAAAAATTTCAAAAATTCGTTTAGCCGTACTGCAACATAAAATAGATTAAGTGTGCAGATTTCAAATTATTGGGTTAGTTGAAGTGTCGTCTTTGATTTCTTAAAAATTAAATGTAACATTTCAGAGTATATGTGCTCAGGGTAACAAAAAGCGTAAAGTAAAAGACGATTTTCCCTAAGATTTAGTCCTCGATATGTTGAAATTCTATGATTTAATACTTAGATTTGTCACCCTATCAGTCCCTTCATTATTTATTCATCCATATCATTCATATATTGAATCTCTCGTATGATCACGATCGGCAGTTCTGAGAGATCAAAAAAAGTAATAAGATTTAATTTTTCTTTTTTTTTTTCAATATCTACCTACTTGAAGGTGCTTTGCTTTAAGACAATTACAGATAAGTTAAGTTAACTTGTACTCAGGTTAATAAAACGTCAACTAAATTTAATAAACATTTTAAATAAGAGACAACAACAAAAAAATAAAATTCTCACCAATTCCAACTTTGAAAAACTTTATAAGTCTGTTTTTATTCTTGAATAAATTGGATTAAATTTTTTAACCAAATTTGAAATTTCTTCAAAAAGGAAAAAAAACAAACCCAAACATTTTGCTTGATTAGTGCAACTTCAAACTTCGAAATGCTTTTTTAAAAGGATTATTTCAGCTCTCGATTGTTTATTTTTTGAAATCTAGATACATAAAAAAATTCTATCTTGGTCATGACGCTTAGTTGAATACTCTTACGACTAATTCTGAAATCGTCTCGATACATTGCAGGTTTATTTGGGAATACAGAACGAAGCCGGAGATAGGGAAGTAGACGATGGCTTGGTGGTGTCGCACGTGTTTTCTTTTCGCTCCGTCGCGGTGAAATTTAAATTTTTGAAGTTTAAGTCTTTTGTCATTGTGAAATTGTGAATTTTTCTTGGGATTAGTGGATAGAGCATAGTGATAAATAATTGCATGTTTATTGAATGTGGCCGACCCGATTCTCATCCACCTCCAGCTGTTAACATCATTGAATGATCCGTTGCAAGAGGAAAAAAACTTTCTACTTCAACAATCGGTGAATTTGTCCATGATCCTTCTTATTCTATTATTATGAACTAATGTTCTAATCCGGGAGTTTCTATCTGAGAATTTACAAATTTGGAAAATTTTTAAATGCCTATTGCAAGCTACTTTTACATCTTTAGGGTTTAATTTATAATGATGTGTTGAAATTAAAATTATAAGTCCACGTTTTACCCTCACCGGGCGCGGTTCGTTTTTTTTTTATCTCGAGCGTGCACTTGATTTTCAACTGGAAATTGTGTAGTGAAGAGAATTTTATGAAGATTTATTTGGGAGGGAGTAGATATTAAATGTTTTTATGAAGAATATTAGGAACAGTGGAATTAATTTGAAAAACTGTAAGATGATTTTTTGCGAGGATGAAAGGAGAAGACTCTTTAATGAAATTTTTATTTTTACCGCTGACGAAATGCATACTGAATTCTGTGGAAATAAGACAGATTTCAGGGTCAGGAATGCTGGAGGTTATTTTCGAGAAAGTGGAAGACAAGAGTGACACTCGTTTAAAATTTATGGAGCCGTTGGTAATTCCGACAAATAGTACACTCAAGATACAGTACCGTTCATAATTGTATAGAAATTGGAAGCACGCGCACTGTCACTTCGACTTTGAACTTCCATAACCTTTGACTCTGATGATATTTTTTGATCAAATTTTTTGATCAAATTTTTTGCGTTAGATAGATCAACTATCACACTATTATATGAGGCCCTTGGAGCCAAAGGGGTATAAGTGCATGAAAGCATATTTCGAGAAAACACGCTTTTTAATTGACGTGTTTGGCAGAGATGCGTAAACTCGCCTCGGAAAGAATCATTCGGCTGATTTCTTCCGAGTTTAACTTGCTATTTGCAGATTGATTTGATCTTCGTTCCAATCATCACATCAATGTGCACAAAACGAAGAAAACAGTTTTGCATTGATGTTTTCCATGCCTCGCAGGAATAAAATCACAACAACGAAACAACAGAACGAAGCTGACCGTACACGAATGCACACGAGCGATCGTTGCCAGACGGATCGAGTTTACATTCCTCGCACCCTTCTCTCGCTCGTTTTCCGTTCCCTTGTATCTTTCACTTTTAGCCACGCCCCCATTCGTTTTCCGATTGATGTGTTCGGCTGCCGAACGAAAACGATTTTTTCAGAACTATACGTTCGTTTCGCTGATGTTTCCCCCGATTGCTGTTCACTCCTGCCGAGTTTACCCGAAGCTTCTTTCCTGATGCTTTCCGAATTGAACTATTGATAGCATCATTGCAGTTTGAGTTTAACGAAATAAAATCGTTCTGCAAAGAAGGGCAAAGTGCGAGTTTGAAGACTCGCGATTTTAACATCTCTGGTGTTTTGCCGTTTTCCATATATTTTTTGAGAATTTGTATTTTTCTATCAAATGTAAAAGTATAAAAATAAAATTAAAAAAGTCCGAAAAAATCATCAAATATAGTTTAAAATAAAAAAAAATCGTTTGGCATCATTAACTCAAAATCGATCATTTTGTCACTTATACCCCTTTGGCTCTGAGAGCATCATATCACAAAATTTGAGCTTTCTGGAATTTGTGTGGCCTGAGATATAGTCATTCTACGAAAATCAAACTTTTGGAACTTTTCTCATTTAAACTGTAATATCTCAGAAACTACGCTACATTTTTTGTTAAAATTTTGCAAGGTGATTGTTGAAATGTAAAGCTATCATGTCTGAAGATTTTGAAAAGTTTTATCGACGGGAACAAAAGTTACCCGAGGTACAATTTTTCAGGCATGACTCTAAAAATACGATTTCTATAGAATTATGGACGATTGTTTTCATAGGAAACTCCTATTTTATGTTTAACAACCAGTAAATCTATTTCAACCAAAAAATCAAAACAATATTGCGAGATTCTGATTTCAAAACATAAATAGTTATTTAATTTCATTTTTTCATTTCATCATTGCTTTTGCCAGACATTTTTTGACTGATTTGTGGATGGAAACGATTATGTTCTCATGAATCGTCCAAAATTTATAGAAATCGCATTTTTAGGTTCATGCCTTAAAAATTGTACCTCCCGTAACTTTTGATCCCATCAATAAAACTTTCTAAAAACTTCAGATATGCTTACTTTATATTTCAACAATCACTCTGAAAAATTTTAACAAAAAAAGTAGTTAAGTTCCTGAGATATTGCAGTTTGAATGAGAAAAGTCCAAAAAGTTCGATTTTCGTAGAATTACTTTATTTCAAGCCACACAAACTCCAGAAAGCTCAAATTTTGTGGTATAACAGTGTGATAGTTGATCTATCTAACTCAGAAAATTTGATCAAAAAATATCATCAGAATCAAAAGTTATGGAAGTTCAAAGTCGAAGTGGCAGTGCGCGTGCTTCCAATTTCTATACAATTATGAACGGTACTGTAGATCGGCAAGATAGAGGTGGGAGAAATCGATCATTCAGTTTTGTCAATTCTTAGGAAATATTGTGCTACCAAGGAAATTGAGGTTAAAGGTGCGGTAAGATTTCAGTGGCTTAAAGGTAAGGTAAGGTAATGGGTAAGATTTTGGGTTTTTTTTAAAGTAAGATTGATTTATTGATAATCCAATTGTTTCTTTTCATATAAAAATATTAGAACAGCCAAACACTTGCCAACCGGACAGATATCTAAACGTTTGCGTAATACCTGTCATAAATGTGTTACATTAAGAATGTTATTAAATTTATAACAGTTGCGTAAGTTCATCCAAATAACACATACATTTACACATACTACATTCATACCATAACAGTTCATACGAAGCCATGGTGTCGGGTATGCGGTGATTTGCTTTGTAGATTTGCCAAACTAATAATCTAAAGGATGCAAGTTAGCGCATGGGTTGGCGAAACTGCGTTGAATCCGTGCACCCATGGTGGATTGCCTACATTCATACATACATGTGTTGAAATTACTATTATGTTTTTAAAACGAGTGGCTGGAAGCGAAGTGAGAGGCGCATAAGAATTTGCATGAAATCGTCGTATAAATAAGGTGATTCTTCAAATTAAGTTGCGCCTTAAATCCTGGAAGTTCGTTCATATGCTCGTTTTATAAATCATGTTCCAGGTTTGTGATATTCTCCAAAGTTTTATTTGCTAATGGTAATTCAGAGGTAAGTTTTAGAGTAATAAAGATTTTTTTCTTCGTTATGATTCGTTGCTATGACAACACATTTGAATTGTTCGGGTTACTGTTACTGTTAATTGATTATATCGATGTTCGAAACTTTCTCCCGCAAAATCTTTTTGAATATTTAATATCGAAAGATTTTGTGATGGTGCTAATTTTTTATCTGTTCTTCCAATATTTATTTTCAAGAGCGAGTATAGGCGCTCTTTCTGAGGCCAATGACCAGAGATGATGGTGTACGAAACACACACGAAAATTGGCACTTGACGATCGATAGTGTAGTTGACGATGTTGGAGAACTCAATATCGTCGTTCTTCAATTTGAAGTAGAAGGATGCAAGTTTTTCGTATTAGGACCATAAAGGACCAATGATCTTGAAGGTTGCCAGTTAAAACAATTGTATCGTCAGGAAATAGATCACGGTCACAACTTAAAAGAAACTTCACTTCACTTGGATTTAATCCAATAAATAATACTTTATTTAGGAAAACTTTAGGACTACAATTTTTATTCTAATTCCACCTTTTAATTCAACGTGGCTAGGTGACCGGTTTGTTCGACGGTTGGTAGAGAAGAGAAAAAGGAATCAAAAATGCTCTATCATTGTAGGCGGGAAAACTGAATTTTCATGACAGGAGCTAAAATTGCAGTTGAAGAGATGGATTCTAAACTTAATTCTAAAATGTTGTGCGCTAATTCAAATTGTGTACGTTACATAGAACCGGCCACCTGAAATGTTACATTTCAATTCATTCTTATAACTATCACTGTATAAATTCATTCATCAATTTTATCCTTGAAGTTGGTTGCATCGTCGCTCGATGAAAACTCTTCTTCGAATGGTAGCGGACATATCATGGCTACCGATCGCTTGAAGTTTCCAGCTGCAGTGCGAATCGTTACAACTCGCGTGATTCCGTCTTCTCCAGGATGAAGTGTTTCAATGCGGGCCAACGGCCATCGTACAGGCGGCAGCAATTGGTCACGAAGAATAACTATTTGACCAACCTTCAGGGTGACCTGTTTTGGGTCCGTAGTCGTGTAGCGATGCAATTCCACCAGATATTCGTTGGTCCAACGATTCCAAAAGTGTTGAGTCCTTTGTTGGATCAGTTCGTACCTCCCAAGTCGATTTATAGGAACCTCCTTGTAGTCAGGATCAGGCAGAGTCATCATTGGAGCTCCTATCAGGAAATGTCCTGGTGTCAAAGCCTCAAAATCGTTCGGATCATCAGATAGAGGGCACAGAGGTCGGGAATTCATACATGCCTCTATCTGAGCCAGCGTCGTTACCAGGTCTTCGTAATAGAGCGAGGAGCTGCCCACTTGTCGTAGAAGGTGTTTCTTGGCGACCTTAACCGCAGCCTCCCAAAGTCCGCCAAAGTTGGGAGCTCTGGGCGGTATCAAATGCCAAACAATCCTAACTGCAGCGAGACTACTTTGAATGTTTTCGACGTCAGCACGATTGTGGAACATTTTAAATAAAGCATTTAATTCGGACTTTGCTCCACAGAAATTCGTCGCATTATCAGAGTAAATGTGCTGAGGATAACCACGACGGGACATAAATCTTCGTAAGGCTGCCAAAAATGCGTCGGTGGTTAAGTTTCCCACTAATTCTATATGCACCGCCTTGGTGCGGAAACATACGAATAAAGCTACGTAGCCTTTTGTTGGACCAGCCCGACGGTTTGGAGATTTGATAAAGACTGGTCCACAGTAGTCAATACCAGTAGCGAGAAACGGACGACCAGGGGTAATGCGAGGGGATGGTAATTGACCAACGGGTTGATTTATTGGTTGGGGATCGACGCGGGCGCATCGAAAACAAGTTCTTAGAACACTCCTTACTGCTCTCCTTCCATTTATCGGCCAATACTCAGATCGAATTGTGGCCAATGTGAGTGAGATCCCTCCGTGGACTAATCTTCGATGATAACTCATTATCAACAAACGGCTGAAGTGGTGGAAACCAGGTAGAAGTATGGGGTGTTTTTTCTCGAACGGTTCTCGAGAGTTCCTGAGCCGGCCACCCACTCGAACAATACCAGAAGGGTCGAGGAATGGGTTGAGTAACTTGAGGCTGGATTTATTGGATACAAACTCTCCCTTTTGCAGACGACGTATCTCTTCATCGTAACACTCATGTTGTACAATTGTTATCAGTGCAAATTTGGCCCTCTCCAACTCTTGCACAGATAATGACGATGATTCGGGTCGGGTTTTCTCTCGGGTGAGTTGGGAAAATCGGAAACAATAGGCAATAACTCGGACCATTCGATGATAAGAGGAAAATCGGGTAATTATTGGGCTAGGTGGTGGTGGAGCTTGGGCAACCAGAGTAGTCAGTTTTCGTTCTAGAAGTTGATCGGACCAGTCGGGCATGGAGAAACTTTGTGATGGCCAGTTTTCTTCCCCCTGCTGCAACCAGGACGGTCCCTTTGTCCAAAGATCGCTTGATAAAAGTTGATCGACCGAAACTCCTCGGGACACTAAATCTGCAGGATTACTTGAACCAGGAACATGATACCAATTCGAGCCATGGGAGAGTTGTTGGATTTCTGCTACTCGGTTAGCAATAAACGTTTTCCAATTGCTAGCGGGAGATCTAATCCAGTGGAGGACAACCATCGAATCGGACCAGAATCTTGACGAGGAAATATTCAGTTTGAGGGCATCGTGAACTTTCTTGTGTAGTTTAGCAGCATCGTATGCAGCACATAGCTCAAGTCGGGGGATACTTCTTTTCTGAAGAGGAGCTACCCTAGATTTAGCTGCGAGTAACGAAACTTTCACCTCTCCATTAGGTCCGATTGATCTACCGTAAACGCAGGCACCATAGGCAGTTTCTGATGCATCAGCGAAGCTATGCAGTTCAATATTTTGGTCAAAAAATGCATGTCGATCAATTCTTAAATTTGATAAAAAAGGCAATTCTTCCAAATATCTAGTCCAGGAATTTTGTAATTCAAGAGGCACTTCATCATCCCAGTCTAAAGACAAAGTCCATATTTGTTGTAGCATAACCTTTGCGCGAACTACTATAGGAGCAACAAATCCGAGAGGGTCGTATAATCGAGCGATATTAGAGAGCATGTTCCGTTTTGTGATGGGCCCTTTGTTCATTTGAGGGCAAAAATCAAATCTAAATTTATCAGTTAGTGGTTCCCAAGATATTCCCAAAATTTTAATCGTTTCTTCCGGATCAAATTTGCGGATGGTTTGGGTAGCAAGATTTTCCGGCGCAATCCCTTCCAAGGCTTGATTTGCATTGGAGCACCATTTTCGTAGCGGGAAACCTCCTCTCGATGTTAACTCATCCATTTCTATACGCAGCTGTTTGGCCTGTGTGGCGGTCGCTGCCCCACTGATGAAATCGTCCATATACATGTCTTCAACGAGGGCTCGAGCAGCAAGTGGAAATGAGTGGCCTTCGTCGTCTGCGAGTTGCTTGAGAGTCCGGGTGGCAAGGAAGGAAGATGGGGCTAGACCATACGTAACAGTGGTCAACTCAAATTTGGATATGGGTTCTTGTTTATCAAAACGCCACACGATTCTTTGGAGAGCTCGGTCTTCGGGGTGGATGTCAATCTGCCGATACATCTTCTCAATATCAGCGAGAAGAGCAATCTTGTGTTTCCGAAATCGAATTAGTAGGCAAATGAGCTCGTCTTGGAGCACAGGTCCAACCAAGAGCGTATCATTTAGAGAAAACCCTGTGTTTGTCTTAGCTGAAGCATCGAATACGCAGCGAAGTTTTGTCGTCGTACTTGATTCCTTCATTACAGCGTGATGAGGAAGATAGAATGTAGTGGGTGGATCAACGTCGTTAGAATCTAATTTGCGCATGTGGCCTAATAGTAGAAATTCCTTCAGAAATATGTGGTATTTTAGTTTGAGGTCAACATTCCTTTCCAGTTTTCTTTCAAGGTTCAAAAAACGACGGGTAGCATTTCCAAATGAATTGCCTAACATTCTTGAAATTCCTTCCCTTTTAGGATATTTGACGACATAGCGTCCCGAAACATTTCTGGTAACCGTATCGCTGTAGAATTTTTCACAGTATTGTTGAGCTGGGGACAATATTACTGAATCAAGACTTTCAATTTTCCAAAATTGTTGGAGGGTGTGGTCAATAGATTCGAGGGTTGAAATGTGGCATGTAATATTGGGATTTTCTTCTTGCGATGTTGATTTTCCTGAGACTAACCAACCAAATACAGTCTCTACTAACACCGCGGATGGACTTCCGAGTTCTATCCGGCCACCTTTCAGGAACGAGTAAAAATATTCCGCTCCGATAATTAAGTCAACCTTCTGCCTTACATTGAAGTTGGGATCTGCGAGATCAACATTGTTTGGGATCTTCCACGAGGTTTTCGGAGTAGTGGTGGATGGGAGATGAGATGTTAGATTGCGTAATACTATACAGTCCAATGGGAACGAGAAATAATTGAATCTAGATTTGACTGTAGTTGAAACAGAACAAACTGCTCGAATTTGGGACTCACCCACACCGAATATGGGGCTATCGATGGGGGTTTTGGGTAACCGAAGTTTGTTGCTCAGCTGTTCACTCATAATATTACATTGGGAGCCCGAATCCAAAAGCGCGCGCGCAAAGTGCAAACCGCCATTTCCATCTAGTACGTGAACTACCACCGTGGATAGGAGAACGTCTGCTGCTTGGGAAATTCCGACCGAGTTCAGGGATACTGTTGCAGTTTGGCCACTAGAAATTGGAGGAGATTGGATGCTGCTATTTGTGTTCGGTGTTCCAGGTGATTCAAATCCGGGGTGCAACAGTGAATGGTGTCGCTTTCGACAAATACGACATGTGTATTTGGACGTGCATTTACGTGCAAAGTGATCATTGCGAAAACAGTTGCTGCAAATTTTCTTTTCGTTGACCAAGTTCAGACGATCAAAAAGCGACATTTTTTCAAAAACTGGACATTGGAAGAGTGCATGATACTGTTTGCATGCTAAACAACCTGCATGAAAACCATCCGTACTAGCATAAGTGTTGATCCGTGAATTTGATATGTGTTTTTGCCTTTTATCTACCGAAATAAATTTTGCCTTTTTATCAACTGTTTGTTCTGAGTTAATCGACAAAGATTCGAGTGTCCGAATTTTCCGAGTGAGAAATTCAATAAGAATTGTGTAAGTAGGTTCCTCCCCGCCCGATACGAATTCCTCCCAATCTCTTTGCGTCTGGTCATCAACTCGTGAACAAAGTAATTGGACCAACAAACTACTCCAGGATTCCGTAGGTTCATCAAGTTGTTTAAGAATTTTAACATGACGCTGAAACTCTTCTACCACGGCTCGAAGATTTCCAGCATTCTTTCCGAAAATTTTAGATTGCCCAGTGATTGCTTGCAAATGCTTTTTCTTGAGCAAATACTTATTGGAATATCGATTAACAAGTGATTCCCAAGCCACGACATAGTTGTTGGCACTGATAGTGAGTGATTCGATAAGTTGCAGTGCATCCCCTTTCAAGGCAGAACGTAAGTATTGAAACTTTTGAATGTTGGGAATCTCAGCTGATGTGTGAATGAGGGATATGAATGAGTCATGGAAGGTCAGCCAATCATTCAAGTCGCCATCAAAGCTTGGAAGGGAAATTGTTGGAAGTCTCATATTTGAAACATGGGGAATTGGTTGCATGGGAATTGAATTTTGGGGATCAACAACCGACACAGGGAGCTTCGACACCAAACCACCTTTAACCCGAAAATATTGTTCCTCTACCTTTGCCCGTACAACAGAGTTTGTCGAAATAAATTGTGGGGAATCATCCATTTCTTCATACTCGCCTTGAATTTCCTCGAAGGTTTCCATGAGTTTATCCAACTTGTCCAGACGTAGTTTAACCTCGTGAATATCTCGGTTTTCATCGTAACGCTTCAGGAAGTCCTCAACACGATTGATGGCATCCAGTAGGTTCTTCCGCTTCAGTTCCTTTTTGAGGAGTTTCTTCTCGGCGGTGCTCATGATGATACGTGTTACAATCCGGATCTAAAACAGTATAAGAACACCGGAAAGCACCTTTCGGAAAAATAGGAAAATAGTTGGACAGACACTCACCTGTGCCTGTCCAAAGACAGGCCTTGTATTTATATAAGCAGGAACTAGCGGGAAAACAGTTGATCTGAAGTGACCTCCAGCGCTTGACAACAGTTGGGCAATCCGATTAAGGTTAAGTTTGATTTTGGGCTATGGGATTTCAGGTTTCTACCGACGGCAACGGTACAGCTTCTCTACGGAGGAAGGTCCCAGAACGAATGATGTTCCCGAAGGTGAACCAGGTAATTGAACCTCCGGATCCCGATATCTTCCGGCAGTTGCCACGTGGAAACGACGAAGTTGAGTTTTGGTCTAAAATTTCCAAAAAAAACGACCCAGGAAGTACCGCACTAATTTCGGAACGGTTTTGGAAAGGTACTCACATGTACTCTTAGGAAATTATGCCTTGTATTATTTAATAAATCCGGATTCCAGGGATTGGTCCCACGGGTAGGGTTAGGTTCGACCGATGACGTGAAGTTTCACAAGTGTCCAAGTTTCCGTGATCCTGGTCACGGCACCAATTATGTATCGTCAGGAAATAGATCACGGTCACAACTTAAAAGAAACTTCACTTCACTTGGATTTAATCCAATAAATAATACTTTATTTAGGAAAACTTTAGGACTACAATTTTTATTCTAATTCCACCTTTTAATTCAACGTGGCTAGGTGACCGGTTTGTTCGACGGTTGGTAGAGAAGAGAAAAAGGAATCAAAAATGCTCTATCATTGTAGGCGGGAAAACTGAATTTTCATGACAGGAGCTAAAATTGCAGTTGAAGAGATGGATTCTAAACTTAATTCTAAAATGTTGTGCGCTAATTCAAATTGTGTACGTTACAACAATAAGGGTTCAAAAACTGGTCCAAGGCGTTTTTTTGTGGCGATAAGTTTGGCAGGGAAACCATAGTTCCAGAAAAGTAAAAAAGGTAAGCATGTCTGTAGAAGGAGGCAGCTACCGATCAACAGTTCAAAACAAGTGACGCAAATCGTTAAAAGTTGATCAAATAAAATTCGAATAAGAATGCGAATGAAATTATGTACGAAGTTAAGGCATTTCTTCAGCATAGTTGATTTCGTAACAACGTAGTTTGTTCGATAGGATAGCTCCTTCGACTAAGTAAGACTTAAACTTGTTAAAATTGACAATTCAAATTTTTTAAAATTAACATACCTACCACCAAATTACGAAATTTTGCCCTTAAAGTAGTAATCCATGCCCATGGTGCAGCTCCATTGAGGCTTCGGAATTTCGCAAAACCGGGAATGAAGATAGATCATCTCATCAGCGAGGCGGCAGCATTAATAGGCGAAAAAAAAACTACATCATGACCGGTTTTCCAGACTTTGTAACAACTACACCGCGCCGGAGAAAAGATGCCACAGCGAGCGCTTTCCCGCAGCATGTAATAGCTATTATGTAGCTGGCACTTCCTCTCCCGGCCTACTGTTTGCCTACGGACGGGATGGAATCGAAGGAGGTCATGAATGATTTGTTTTGCTTTGCCTCGCCTGCCTTCCTAGGTAGGTAGGTATCTGACAGTAGAAGCCGGTTAGTGGAAGAGGATTGGGATAGGCAAGGGATCGGGCGGAACTAGGTCGGGTTCATTTTGTAATGCTCAACAAACGTCGATCCGTTGAAGATCGCGCCTTGGCGAAATTCGGTCTTGGTTTCGATTGTTTCTTGGAAAGCAGCGCTCGGAGGCTACCAATTTAAATATGTCAATGGGAAAATTCCTCGAAAAAGTGTCCCAGAAGGCCAAAAAACAAATCAAGTCATCATTGGCTCGCGCGCAGTTTATCACAGCAAAACATCGTCTTCGTCGCCTACTTTTCACGATGCAAAACTGTGTTGCAATATCCAAGGCAGGCGACTATTCGCGGCTGGCATATAAATTTGACAAAATACAAACAAAAGAAGACGCCCAAGGAATCGTCGCCCGGCGCACCAGCATATTATATGCAAAGTCAATGAACTCACTGGAAGAAATTGTGAAATTGGTCACCGAATTCAAGTACATTGAACGGCGGCGGCGCCCCCGATTCAACTAGAGGCGTGCAGTTTTTTTTTTGTCTTTTTGTTCTCTCTTCATTAATAAATTTTTCGAAAATGTCAATGGAAACCCCAAACGGCGACAAAAGGCGACGACGACGCGAGAATGAAAAACGGTACGGCCATTCCGAATCTATGCCACGGTCGGTTGTTTACCTTAATTCTTTCGACTCTCGCGACGACTGAATGCGATGCGGGGTTTCGGGAATTTCAATGAGAACTCCACCACGAGGTCCCAGCATGAACGAAAGAAACATGGGGGGGGGGGCGCCGTGACAGTTGCTCGAGGGCCCAGTTGAGGAGCATAAACCACAACAGATTTTCGCTGCATCCTTGAGGCTTTTCAAACAATTAGAGCCTGGAAGGACATGGTCTATGAGAATGGAACTTTCATGTTGTAGCTCTCGTTTAATTTCGACGGAGAGCTGTCTTTTCAAAATCCATCAGAAGGAGAGGCGATGAAAAACGTTTTCAAGGATAACTTTTGGGCTTGAACTCGACCCTCTGAGCTGGCAGGTATGATACGCAAAAGAAACAATATTAATTCATTTGATTATAATTGTTCAATCGCGGATGATGGTGGTGTTAACTCAATTGTAATTCCAGAAACCCATTTCTGATTTTTTTTTTTATTTGGTTATGACCGAAGATGTTTATAAAAACTGTGGGCGGTCCCTAGTCCCTATGTGATATGTACTTCAATTTCAAATACTACCGTTGCTGCCGTTAGTAAAACAGTAAGGATAGGAAGGAAGGGATGAAGATTAAGGATGGATTTTGAATGTGGAAAGGAGATAGGAAGAAATTGGAAAGAGTTTAACATTCCTAACATCAGGTTACACTTTCATTGTCAATAAGCCCCACCCAATCATAGCCACATTGCCAAAAGGGTCATGTGATAATGAATAGACTTTCAATCTACCGTACCGTACCCTAAACTGGGGTAACTTTGATCACTTTTTTAATTCATTTTCGAATATTTTGGAAGGAGTTGCTTTTTTGTAAAACAATTTTTTTTAAATACTTACTGAGGTAAACAATATAAAGCATGATCATTGATAGCAGAATATTCGAACGACATTTGTGGCTATAACTAAATGTTTGTTACAAAACCAGATTTCACTAAACTTCAACAAAGCCATGTTTTCACTAAGAGGCATAAATTTATTAAAATTTAGCTACCTTTCTTTGAAGCAATTAATAGCTTTGAAACCTTATCGATCATATGAATAACAAATTTGCTTCGATTTGAGTGAAGAGCGAATGCGCAACATCTTTGTTTCAGGAATGCCGTATGTGTATACACTGAATTGTGATGGCTGAATACAGTAAAAATATACCATTGTTAACTATCCAATAACTTTAGAAGACTATTATTTTACACAGTGTAATCCCGATAGCACTGGAGATCAGGGCCCAAAATAATAAATATAATTCAAGCTGCGATAATCTTTATAAAATAAAATAAGAAGCCTTAGCTTCGTTCCACGGCCCGCTCCTTCGAATATGTTCAAAAATGGAAGTCATCAACCATAGTTTTCAGCATATATTGGCACTGTAGCCCCTGCTGTTTCCCAATACGTGCTGATTCTGGTTCTTTTCAGTGACGTGAACGAGTACCTAGTATCGGCGTAACATCCCATTTTCTGCACAATGTGAACAATTTACACCATAATTTTCTACCAACCAATTTCGTTAAAAAAAGTGATCATGGTAACCATTGACTTTTGTTTTGATACGAAAACAACCATTTTAACATTTTTAGAGGTTGGTATTCTGTTATTCATATCTTTTTGAATATTACGGTTTCTGCTTCTTAGGTTTGACGAAAAAAAAGCTTCAATGCTTTTTGCGGAACCATTCAAAGAATTTAAAAGAGTTGGGATGGCGGTGGTGAAGATACTTGAATGCAGATATTCTCTACCAGTATAGAAGTTGACAACGGCGCTTTATTAACATCTCCCATATTATATTCCGAACCTACAAATAATATTGCTGCACGTTATGAAAACGACAGTTGTAATTTTATAACTCATTTTTTTTTTCATTTCATACGAAACTTTGGATTTTATTTAACAACTTTACAGGAAGTTTACAAGCTTCTGCTAAGTCCCTTTCACAGTACTGGTCTCTCGGAAATGGGAACTTGTCAATAACTCTTAGATTGGGTATCACATAGTTGAAATGAAAATAAAATGCTGCTGTACTTTAAAAGAAAATTAAACTGGAATAATTGAACTTTGATCGCATTTCAAGTACTTTCAAAATCTTGAATACTTGGATTGATATTGCGATTTCAAGATTGCGATAAGAACTTATCATGTATATTTCTATAGAATTGTTAATTCTTACAAAAGTCGAAACTTTTTATTCCTAAGTAAAGTAGGATCCTGCAATCCATTAAATCTATTGCTGCTAATTAATACGCCAATGTTGAACCAGTACAGTCTAATCAAACCTTGAAAGTTTAAAGGGCACATGGACCGGGAAAAATTGAATTGAGTATCCTTTACGCTTTGCACGAGAAGAGAAACATTTTTACTTTGCTTCAGTCAGGACACATTAAGGTATGGTTTGTCGGCATCGAGTAACAGATAACATTTAGGTCCTAGCTAAACTGTCCTACTTCAATAATGAACTTCATTTGTCTTCATCTTTGCTGAAAGAATGTTTGAAAGAATTAGATTTTCAGGATTTAAATACTAGCTGCATTTCTGCTCAGGGTGATACTTATTTCTCAAATAACGTTTGGCACTTCACAATCGATCTGTTGTAGTTTTACGCCAAATATCACCGGATACCGCCATACGGGTTGAAAAACATTCTCCATTCTCTCCACTTTTTTCAAACTGATGAGGTTTCGAGTTGTCGACACAGTAAACAAACAAAATCGCAAGAGCTACCATGATGGAAATTAGTGATTTCTCCTAAACTGTAGCAGTGCTATCTGGTGGCGACATTGCCTACCTCCAAATCCGTTTTGCGAAAAATGAAAATAGAGTGTCCTGTCTATTTGTCTGTGCTATACCTATACAAAGGAGAATAGTTGAACGTTCATATAAAACAACCCATTTGCTTTTAAATGCCATCATTTTATCAGGAGAGGTGTTTGTTTGTTAGCCTTCGAAAAAAACAGATATTTTAAAACTTTAAAACTACATTTTAAGCAATATTAAAAAAATCTCCAACTACAAACCAAATTTAGCCTATTTGAAACTCAATTTTAAGGCTTTCGAACGAATTTGCTAAATTGAACTAATTGAAAAAATGAAAAAATTGACAATATTTTTATAAAATGATATATTGCCGAAATTGGCAATTGTTTTCTAAAAATAATCATAATCATAATTGATAAAAATGTATTCCTAATTTTAAAAAACTGAAATAAAATGACGAACTGACACAATTCTAGCGTTACATTTCATAAAGGCGAAACTACCAAATTTAAACAAATCGAGTTAAAGATCATTCTGGATGTACGCGAACAGTTTTATATATTTTAACTCCAGACTTAGTTAATGATGAATCTCTTCGAAAATTTCATGTTGATCAAAGTTATCCCGGTGATCAAAGTTCCCCCAGTTTACTGTTCTGAATAAAAAAAATATAGGTATATATTCTCGCGGATGGAAAGAAAACCGTGTGCGATTAGCAAAAGTCATCGCCTACTCCTCTCCACCACTAGCTTGGATAACGAGCACTCAAATTTTCAAAAATTTTAGGAAGTTTTAAAAATTTAAGAACTGACTACAATTATTTTGAATGTATTGACAATCTGTACAAGTTGTGCAAAATCTGAGAAATTTTACAAAGTTTCCTTCTGTTGAAATTGTTTTAATATTTTTTTTTTATTTTTTTACAAATTCACACATTTTTGTAATTTTGGAATTTTTTTAAAAATTTAGTCATTTAATTTATTTATGCCAATTTTACTCAATTTTGACATTGTTTTAAATTTTTTTTATTCTATTGTTTTTTTTTTTTAATACGTAACATTTTATTGAGGCTAAACTAGCAGTTAGCTCGAAACGAGAAAAACGCGGAACATATAATCAAATCCTATTTAAAAATCGACCACTTTTTGTTCAAGAAAATCAAGAAAAGTTGATTGTTTTCACATTATTCAACTTCTTTCACTAAATTTCAGATATTTTCGAGTTTTGCCTTTTTTTATTTTCGATTCCAGTTACGCCTGCATGTTTCGCCCAATTGATCGGCCATTTTTGTTTTGGTTCTGAAGAAAACATTAGTCCGTTTTGTCACACACGGTCAACTCAGTTACGCCCATTCACGTATCTTCACATTCCAAAGGAAGTGCGTCAACAGGAAGTTTTACCCAATTAAATTTTATATACAATTTCCAAGTTTCAAGTGATTTAAGGATGAAATCGCGATTGTTAAGTAAAGTGCAACCGCGTGCATCCAGAATCCAGAATGACCTTTAACTCGATTTGTTTAAATTTGGCAGTTTCGCCTTTATGAAATGTTTCGCTATAATTTTGTCAGTTTGTCAATTTTTTAAAATTAGGAATAATTTTATTTTCAATTTTATCAATTATGATTATGATTAATCTTAGAAAAAATTGTCAATTTCGGCAATTTGTCAATTTCGGCAATTTATCATTTTTTTTTAATATTGTCAATTTTGTAATTTTTTCAATAACTTCAATTTCGCAAATTCGTCATTTTTGTCATTTAGTCAATTTTGACAATCGAGTGGAGCTTGTTTATTGTGTCAATTTAGTCCATTTAGTCAATGTAATTTTAAAAAAAAATTTCAGTTTTGTAATTTTTTTAATTTTATCAGTTTGGCTAACGATTTTTTTTAAATTTTGCCAAGCTCGTACAATTATTATTCCATAAAAATCATTAAAAAATATACAGGTAAACGGATAAAAATAAAACATTTAGAAGAAATTTCAGAAATCACAATTTTTTTTGGATAATTTCAATATTTTCATATCATTAACCTTTTTTCAATTTTACATTTTACATCTGTCAAAAATGTTTTTTAATGAAAAAACGTATGGGTGCTGCATACATTTGGGAGTAAAAAATACTACAAAAAGTCTACAAGCTGAAATCATAAAAAATAATGTTTGGGTGAATAATTTTAAAATTAACAAACGCTTGATGCAAAACAACCATTTTCCATATGAAACGAGATCTTAAAGGTGAATTCGCATTTTGAAACATTTTTGTCCACACTGATAACTGAATTATAAAAATATTCATTTTAGAAAATAATAATATTTCTACTCAAACAGTGTTGGTATAGGGTAATAACTGCTATAGGAAGTTTTTAGGTGACATCATTAAGCCAATCCGTCATACTGGGTAAATTTTTTAACGGTATCGAAAAATGTAAATACTTGTCCATCTATTGTTCGTTTTTTTTTAAATTTTCTATGAGAATCAAAAACTTTAAAAACTATCTCACGATGTGAGAAACTATATCATCATCATTTTGTTGTTGATTAATATAATGTAATAAACGTATCATGGTAAGTTTATTAAATTTTATTAAAATAACAATTCAATAAGTGTTGTGGTGTAAAAATGTTGCCTCTAACCCTGCTGTTGCATGATGCCCCGTTTGACGGTAGTTAGTTGAGTATTTAATTTTCAACTGAATTAAAAAAAAACAACATGATACATTTAGTACGGATGTATTTTTAAAGTTCGACATATTACAGCAAAATGTTGCTAAACCTTGTTTTATTATTTTTCAATATTTTGGACTTAAAAAAAATTGTTCATGCCATGTGATCAACAAAGGTGCATTAAGGAGCACTTCCCCCTTACTTATTATTGACTTTTTTGCAAAAAGCAGGTCAATGTCAGAGAGTTTGTTAGAACAACACACAGTTGTTACCTGGGTACGGCGCACAGTGGTTCAAAACAAAAAAAGTGGGAAAAAATTATTAAAAAGCCTTTTTTTAAGATTATAGACGAAAAGATTGAAAAAATAAAAAATTAGATTTTTTTTCAAAATTTGTAATTTTTTTCAATAATTGCTAAAACGGGGTCTGAGCTTTATACTGGGAAATTTAATATTTTTCAGTTAATAATGAATATTTTTGTTCAAATTAAGTATGGGCTCCTAAATTCCTGTAGGTTGGTTGGACAAATATTAAAACTGATGTTTTAAGGTGAATTTGCATATGTATCGAAGCAAACAATGCTTGGTTTACTGTGTCTAAATACTTTAAAATTTGTATTTTTAAACCAAACAGCGTTCCACTCAATGATATCGTATCCAAAATATAGCAAAAACTAGCAGCTGATTTTAAGATATGTTTTTGATGAAACTTCCACCTATCCAACGGTGTATTATTTACCACGGCAATCGGCAGCGCAAGCTTTATTTTTGCTTCCGAAAAATAAATAGGGTAAATCGAAAAATTTTTATCATCTAATTTTGGGTTTTCAATCAAGCGAAACTTTATTAGTTCATGATTTTAAGGAACTTTTTTATCTCCAAACTGTGAATAAGATTAAAATACATCACTTCGGTATAAACATTTATAAATTTTTAAAGATTTATATGCTTTTTTAAGTTGTTTTGGGTTGAGAATAAAAAATCCTATTTTTAATTCTTGTGTTAAAGTTGTCGTTCATGTTTGTTTCATAAAAGGTGTATAAAAGGTCCTAAAAATATCTGAATACATAATAACGTTCCTAGAATATTGGAGATTCGATTCCAATATAAAAAATTTGGTTGTTGCTGACTTGAAAAATGGGCTTTTTTCCGGCTTTTTGGGGATTTGAACCACTCTGCGGCGGCGTGTTCAATCAAAGCAACCGGAAAAAGCTGGTTGACATCAATGTATGGTAGGTATTTGCTTGTATGGTTTTACCTACAGCTGTTTCGTATTTCGCAAAACTGTAGGAAAGGAAAAAAAAGCGTCTACATCATCAAAACAATCCATTCAGCCACCAAACCGAGTCACGGGAATTTCTTTCAAGCTTCCGAGAGAAAAAAAACGATCAACAAAACTCACCGATATAAGCACTTTCTTTGTTTATTTGTTTTTTTTCTTCTGTTCTTTACAGTTACAAATAATTTTTCGTTTATTTGCTTTTATATTTTTTTTGTCATTCTCATTTTTCCACATTTTTCTCAATAATCAATAAAATAATTTATTTAAATAAAATCGTTTTGTTGTTCTGGTTGTTGTTGTTGTCGTTATTACAATAATGCAAAACAAAACAACAGGCGATACCTTTCTACTTCCGTTTTCTGGGGTGGAGTCATCCCCATGAAAATTTTCTCTTTGCTTGCACACACGTTTCGTTTTTTTTCTTTCAATCTGTTAATTTTCTTCTGTTTTTAGCTATCCATAACTCTAGAGTTTTTTCAATGCGCCTTAATCGAAAGATTCATGCAAGACGAGGACAGTTTTTGTTTTGTTTTCTGATAAAGGATAGTTCAAAATAAACGTAGAGTATGTTATTGGTATAATAATGATGTTTTTTTTTCCTTATTTCTTCTATTGTGTTTGTTTTGCACCTGCAGCGATTATTTTTGTCGGCTATTTGTTTTTGTTTTTGTTATGTAAAGTGACACGATTAGGCGTAGAATGAGGTTATGATGCTAAGATGAGATATGAGGAGATGGGGGAAGGTGTACTAACATTTCTGCCATTTTGTTTTTGTGTTTTGTTTTTTTTTTGTGTCAAATTTTGATTACAAACGTCAAAATTGTTCTTTCGGTGTGGTAACTTGTGGTGTGTCAGTGTTTTTGAGATGGCAATTAATTCGGTTCCTATTCTCGGTATAGATAGATATTAATATATGAACTGTAAAATACTACGAGGAAAACATAACCAACATAAAACATGGCTTTGAAACTGGAAGATGCTCGTTTGAAGTTGATCAAAATCAACGAAACAAAAGTTACAATTAGTTAACAACATGCCGACGATGGCAACACGGTTCTGATTGATTTTATATTTTTTGTCGGGAAAATGGACAAACAAAGTCAAAGTGGAAAAAAAGAGGAGTAAGTTTTTCGAAAGATACGAAAATATCAAGAAAAAATATCAAGATGGTTTGCATTGTTCATGTGGGTTCCGATCATTCGTTTTGATAATACTGTGATTGTTTCATGTCTGGTGAACTTGTTCCAAAGTGTTCTAGTATTTTTGTTGTTGTTAGATTTTTAATGAATAATGCGCACATGTAACGAATGTTTTTGTTTTACTTTTTTTGTTGTATTGTATGCATTTTGTTGTCGGGAGCATTGTTTTAACAGCAATATATATGTGTATGCATAATATAATTTGTTATTGAGTTTCACGTGTTTTTTTCTTCTTTTATTTCTCAAGCAGGTTTTGTTTTCAGCATTCATTATATATAATTAAATTTAAATATTTTTTGCATTGCATAACGCGCGATTTTGCCCCTCCCAGCGCAATGTCAGTGAGAGAGTTCACATTTTGGCTTGGCCGAATATGACTCTCAAAACTTCATCTATGGCATACTTCGATTGGATTGGATTTTTTTCTTTTGTTTGTTTGCTATCCCTTTATTTATTTATTTTTTCTTCTTTAATATGACGTTTACAGTATGACTCGCTAACTAGATCGAAATAATGATTAGCCCCCATATTGTGTGTCTCCAAATGTGCGGTGGCTCTCTATAGATACTAAACACGCACGACCGTTTCTTGAAATCTGCATTCTTCCTTCACAAGTTGCTTTATTTTTTATCGTACATGAATTTTCAACAGATTTTCGATTGAGTTTGAGTTCAACACCAAATGCTTTTAATTTTTATTTTTTTGCTTCATCAGATCTGCAATTGATTTCTTCCTCTTTGTGTGTTGCCGGCCCACATTCTGACTGTATAAATACTTTTAGAAATCGTACCTCTTCATTTCAACGATATATCAAATACAAAATATTTGCATTTCCGTTTTGTTTTTTTTTAGTTTTATCTTATTTTTGTTATTGTAAGTATGCGATAAATTTTTCTATATATCTATATACTGACGTTTTTTTTTCTTACTTCTGTTTGTCAATTTGTTTATAGTTTGTTTTGCTATTTTTGCGGAATACGTGTATAATCAAGCTCTTTCATAAACAATATACATATAGCTGGTCGATTTTTTCGGTTGCATGATTTTGTTGCCGTAGATTTTTTTTTGCTATAATGATGGAAGAATCGTGCAAAACAGATGATTGGAAACGATGGTTACAGTTTTTTTTTTTTATTTATAAAACTTTTTTTTATAAAAAAAAAATATGAAACAAAAAGTTTTGAGGATCCCTAGAAAGGAAATGAACGTCACGCATCAAAAATATGTTGAATCAATTCTAACGTACAGATAGTAGGCGAATGTGAATCTGTTTTTGCACACATGTTTTTGTTTTGTGATTTTAAAAAATTCTCGGGAATTTTGCTATCGTTTTACGTGAAAAATTTCAGAAAAAGCTTTAAAGAGAATCAAATGACTGAACTGAGCTAGGTGAATCAAATCAGAAGGAAAATATTGTTCATATTTTTGGTTTCGAGACAGCAATATTGGTAAAAATTCCAAAAATGCCAAAACACATTTCCAGTATTCTTTGTGCAGGGCGATTAGCGAAAAACTTTCCAACTCCCTAAGCTTCATTAGAATTCACAAACTTAACCCTGATTCTCGTAAAAAAATGTTATCTGATTCAAACTATGACTTTGAATCATATTCTGAACCGAACGCCGAAAAACGAATGTGGCACTCTTTGGCTTTCATTCGATTTTTGAATTTAAACAAAAATTTTCAACCAGTTTTAGACATTTGCTTTTCTTCTACATAAAATCAAGAACAACGAAAAAAATACCGTTTCCAATCAAGCAGTTTCGCACATTTATGGTGTTGTGGGTTTGTTTTTACAAAGTCATCTTTAGTTTAAATCTGCGGCCTTTAAAGCACTGAAGAATAGGAATAGAAGGAGGAGGAAGAGGGAAGCCAAGGCATAAAACAGCGCGCGCATACACTATAGTGAGATTAGAATAGAGGGAGATAGTAGATAGTAAATACGATTTTTGTTTGTTTGGTTGGTTTTTGTTGTTGGATAGATGTAGTTTTTGTTTTGCTGTTTGTCCTTGTTAGTTATCTTTTTTGTTTTATTAAGTGCTATGCGATAATGATTTGTCTCAGCGTAGCTGCACATTACGTATGGTTCCAAACATTGCATTTCGATCAGATGCTTGCCTGCTTTAGAGTATTAGCCAGTTAGTAATATTTGAAAAAAAAAAAACAAAAACAAAAAATGAGCATTACTCTCGTTTGTCAGTTTTACTAGTTTTACACATTGAAAAAACAAAACCTTGCTATGCCAGTCTATTTCTCATGAACACCACTACTTACATGATTTGGATGTGTGGGGCCAAATGAATTGCAGGGTTGCCAAATCGAACCGTTCTATTGGCTAATAATTGTGGGAATGTAATGTGTCTCTGGCAATCCTGAAATCAATCGGCACCCTAGGCAAAAACTAATACATATATGAACAAACTGTACAACGTAAACAAGATGTTTTTTTTTGTTTTAACGAAAACTTTGTTCTGCATTTGTTTAAAAGTGTGAGTGTTCATTCGTGATCTTTTCTTTTTACGAGTGTTTGTGTGTGGGTCTTCAAATGTGGCTTATCTGCATAGAAGGTACGCATATATCAGATTTTCAGGGATGTTTTGTTTTGTTTAACATAAAAAAAGGTCACACAACGAACATCGAGCGGTTTTTTTTGCATTCACGTTTACATTACTTCGACCCTATTAGGTTGCTTAACTTTACATACTGCTTCTGCCTTTAGCTTGAACGAAATCCTGCGTTTGCTTTTCTCTTTTTAAGCCTAGTGATTTTTTAAGTTTTTTGTTTCCTTAACAAGCTAATTTTTGGTATCAATTTCCGTATAGACAGGTTTGTGTTGTTTTCTCCATTTGTTTATCTATGAGTGGGTGTGGCATTTTAATTGCAATTATGGCAAAAGATTTCTCGTTTTCATTTCTGCGAATTTGAAATCAATTTTTTCTTCTGAGACTTGAATCATATGACATTCGATTTGAAGGATACAAAACAGTCGAACTAAACACTACGCTTGGTTATAGTAAATTAGGTCCTAACTTTGCCACAAAGGTTTTGAACACTATTTACACAATTAGAAAAAATCACATCTCTTTTTACGCGTTCAGTGATTTGATATGGATCGTTTCCCTTTCATATAGTTCTTTATTTTTTTTTGATTAATTTGTTTTTGCAAAAATGACAATATGAAGCTGATTAATTTTTCTCCGTTTTAGTACCAATTTTTTAACGAACGAGTTTCGAAAAAACAGTGCTGCCAATTTTAGATCGCCCTAGTTAGTATGTATAATAGAAATCGTTTCATTGTTCAGTATGACTTCCCTTTCTTGTTTAAAGCTTCAATAATAATAAATGGTATTTCATATATGTTTCCGGTTAAGTCATACAAGTGCGTTTATATTTTTTTTGTTTTCCTTTACAACTTAGTCCTAGATAACTTCTTTTCAATAATATATACGTTTTTTGTTGTCGTTATAATGATAGTGTTTGTATGCAGTTTTGTAATTTTTTCTTTTCTAAGCTTACGTAAACAAAAAAAAAAACTAGTTTAAAAAATGACTAGACTTTCGATTTGATTTTCCGATCAAATAATACCCACTGGGTTTTGCGATAATCTCTCTCAGCTTAACTTAAATGACCGTGCTCTTTCACTTTGCTTTCACGATTCGTTTTTTCAACTGTGGCATCGCTAAGTTGTGATAGCTTGAGCGTGTGTGTATCTGTGTGTTCGTTTTGTGGGTTTGTGTGTGTATGGGTGTTTCTATGATTCATAACAAACTCAAACTAGTAATACTAAACACTTATCAAAGAAGGCATTGCGTAAGTACGTTTACAATTTTTTCCCCTTAGACTCTCATTTTAGTGTAATTTTGCATGTTTGCTCTTCAATTGCGTGTTGTCTGTGAATTTCGTTCTACTTTTCGCTCTAGATACAGCTTTTATACACATTGTTTTCCTTTTATTTTGCATTGGAAGTACAACTAATGCCTTTTCTTTGATAATACCTATAAATCTCAAATAGAAAAAAAGAGATTTTTGATGTTCTTCCATATAAATATTCAACAATTTTTGTTTTTTTACAGTTTGAAGTTTGCGATCACTGCAAAGATGCGTCGATTCTTGTTTCCAACAGCTTTCACTGGGTTTTCTCTTCTTTGTTTAGCCTAACAGTCATAATGAATCCTATGAGATCAGTTTCTATAATACAGGAAATGTGAGGTGCGAAACGAAATACAAACCACGCTGATGATGAAGAAAGCACATCGTCGTCCCTATTCGGGAAATAAAAAACACACACACTAGCGAATGTTCCAGCTGTCACTTTCTTTCCCCAGTGCTGCCAGCAAAATCATAATTGACACAGCTACACATTAATGTCTGCTTTGGATGGGAGATGACGATGACGAACACAACACAAACACAACAACAGGATACCACTACACACCGCTTGGACGAAATCAGAAACCAGATTCAATAGTAACCCAACCCGCACAAAGCTAAGCTCCTCCGATATATGTATCCTACGCGCAGCTCAGCAGCTGCGACTCACAGTGATGGATGGATGGATGGCAACGCTTCTTCGTTCTTCGGTTCGGCGAATTGGAAACAACAACTTAGCGACGACGGCGACGGCGGCTTCAGGCATACGATTCGCTCAGGTTTTCGAAAAACTTTTCAAAGTTCGGATCATTGATGCCGGGAATGCACGTCGGGCTGCTGACGGGCGAGATGGCCACGTTCCGGTACTGCTGCTGGAACGTGGACAGGATGTCGCGTATCTTTGCAATGATCTCCTGCACTCAGGCATTCGATTCCTGTGGAAGGGACAAGATTTGAATTACATACTCTAAATCTGAGAATCAGTCCCATATTTTTTATCTATAGTTTAAAACTACATGGGTTGAAACAGTGAAGTGATGGGTAAAACTGTTATAAAGTGTAATGTTGCATTTCAAAAGTTCCGTCACAATCTGTTAAGTTTATCCGCAACACCAGGTAAATGTTTGACAATTTGTAGTTAGGACAAATGTATGGCCGTTTTCAAAAGCTTTCCAAAAGCTCCCTAATTAATCTAAACTCTTCTATGGAGGACATGGTGTCGCTAGTGTTTGCATAATAACTCCCATCGCGGATATTGGCAAAAAACCACCAGAGCCAGTTCGCAAGCTGTGAGTAACAAAAGCATTCCAGTGGGTCTTCCGAACAATCAGAGATTTCCTCTGTTAGTCAAAATGCTATTTTTCACAGTGGCAGTCTTTCCTGTATTTCGTTTCCTAATAGACATCTTGTAATTGCGTAACAGCTTTAGTTTTGAGGAAATCTCTGGTTGCTCCGATGGAAAAATTTCAACGAATGATTTTTTTTCATTTAAATTGTAAATTTTTGAAAGAAATGCATGATGTAAACAGCAAGCCGGTGGATAATTTTATTCGAGTTAAGTAGAAGATGAATGAGAATGCTCGTCTTTTGTAGTTCAAAAGTGTGTTTATGGTAAGTAATCGAAAGGCAGAATGGCCAGTAGAGACAAAATTGCCAGGCGAGGACTTCGGTACAGTTGAGGATTCAGGTCCAGTCAAGGCATAGTTGCCAGTCGAGGACTTCGGTCCAGTTGAGGGCTTCGATCCAGTTAAGGACTTCGGTCCATTTGAGGACTTCGATCTAGTTGAGGATTCAGGTCCAGTCAAGGCATAATTGCCAGTCGAGGACTTCGGTCCAGTTGAAGATTTCGGTCCAGTTGAGGACCTTTTTTCAGTTTAGGTCTTCGGTCCAGTCGAGGACTTCGGTCAGACTTCGGTCCAGTTGAGGACTTCGGTACAGTTGAGGATTCAGGTTCAGTCAAGGCATAGTTGCCAGTCGAGGACTTCGGTCCAGTCGAGGACTTCGGTCCAGTTTAGGACTTCGATCCAGTCAAAGACTTCGGTCCAATCGAAGACTTCGGTCCAGTTGAGGACTTCGGTCCAGTTGAGGACTTCGGTCCAGTTGAGGACTTCGGTCCAGTTGAGGACTTCGGTCCAGTTGAGAACTTCGGCCCAGTCGAGGACTTCGGTCCAGTTGAGAATTTCGATCCAGTTGAGGACTTCGGTCCAGTTGAAGACTTAGGTCCAGTCAAGGCATAGTTGCCAGACGAGGACTTCGGTCCAGTCGAGGACTTCGGTCCAGTTTAGGACTTCGGTCCAGTCGAGGACTTCGGTCCAGTTGAGGACTTCGTTCCATTTTAGATATCGGTCCAGTTTAGGACTTCGGTCCAATCGAGGCCATCGGTCCAATCGAGGATTTCGGTCCAGTTGAGGACTTAAGTCCAGTCAAGGCATAGTAGCCAGTCGAGGACTTCGGTTCAGTTGAGGGCTTTGATCCTGTTAAGGACTTCGGCCCAGTTTAGTACTTCGATCCAGTTGAGGACTTTGGTTCAGTTTAGGACTTCGGCCCAGCCGAGGACTTTGGTCCAGTAAAAGACTTCGGTCCAGTTGAGGACTTCGGCCCGGCTAAGGCATAGTTGCCAGTCCAGCACTTCAGTCCAGTTGAGGACTTCGTACCATTTAAGATATCGATCCAGTTTAGGACTTCGGACCAATCGAGGACTTCGGTCCAGTTGAAGACTATAGTCCAGTCAAGGCATAGTTGCCAGTCGAGGACTTCGGTCCAGTTGAGGGCTTCGATCCAGTTAAGGTCTTCGGCCCAGTTTAGTACTTCGGTCTAGTTGAGGATTTCGGTCTAGTTGAGGACTTAGGTCCAGTCAAGGCATAGTTGCCAGTCGAGGAATATCTGTACATTCATGGCAAAGTTTCCTGTGCGGAACTTTGGTTCAGTTAACGTGAAAGCGTCAGTTTATGGTTTCGATTGAATAAAGGCAAAGTTTGCCAGTCGAAAACTTCGGTTGAGTTGAATTGAAACAAACAAGCCAGCTTCGAAAAAAGTTTAGTTCAGGTGCAAATTGTTAGCTTTATTGTTCTTAGCACTTTGACAGAGTACATGAGACTAAATTACAGTTACGACGAAAGTTATGGGAATCGTCAGTTAAAGTTTTTCTTGTTTGGTATACAATGATGGCTGAAAGTTTCTGTTTGTCTTTTTCTAAAGTATTTCGTTTAGTATACTTGGCCAAGTTCGTTAGGTATCAGTATACGTTAAATTAGAGTTTATTTAGGATACAGTTTGTTGCATTTTTTCGAAACCAATCCTTAGCTCGAAAGCCTGTAAAACTGTACACACCATACGCTCAGCCAATTCAGCTCAAATTTTCATTATTTTAACCCATCAACTCAAAATGTGTGTGTGCATACTCAAAAGAAACTGCCCCATGTGTTTCTCGAAACCCTTACCTTCAAGTTGTCGAAGTAGTGCATGATTTGTTCGTAGTCCATATCTAGGTCGTCGAGGCCGAGGCTTTCGCCGGGCCCCAGCTCACTGTCCGGGGTGTTGGCGAACATCGGATTGCCGACGACCGTCGGTTTACTGTGCTTCAGCGGCTGCGGTGGCTTCGGAATCTTTGACTGCTGTTGATCGGCCGGGGGTGTCACGAAGCCACCGTTATCGTCGGAACTCGATTCCAACGTTTTAACTCCCGTTGCCACTACCATTGCCGTCGATGAGGCCGGCCTCGGACTGATTTCGGCCGTCGTCGTCTGAACTGTGGGCGCACTGTTGCTTGCTCCTCCTCCCGCGATAGGATTGCTGTTGCCAATGGCAACGACGGTTGCTTTGTTGGCAACCCTGTTGGTTTGGTTGTTGATGGTGTCAAATTTGAAGGCCGACTTCTGGGCACACTGCTGTACCAGACGTTCGGCCATGTGAAGATCTTCCGGATTTCGGCTGCTGTAACCGGATGGACCCGCCAGGGGTGATATTTGCTGTGACTGTTGTTGCTGCTGCTGCTGTTGCTGAGGGTGAGATATCACCGAGAAGCCCATGTTTTCGAACGAATGTGGTGACTTAGTGGACTGCCGGATGATCGGTTGTACCGAATACTGGGGAATACTGTTGTTGAACAGGGCTGCATTGATCTGCTGCTGGGTGAAGTTTAGATTACGCTGAACGGGATTGCCGCCATGTAGCTGGATTTCAAAGGCCGGATTTGTCGTTGAGCAGCTTCCGGTGTTACTGCTGCGGGCGTAGCGTGGATGAACTCGCGGCCTCGGGTTGCGCATTTGAATCATCGGGGGTTGATCCTGAGAAAATTGGACAAAGGCGTTAGGTACCTTTACTTACAAAAGTGCAAAAGTTTTCTTACTCGGTTTGCAATATTGGCTGTCACACCCATGTTACGATGAGGAGGAACCGGTGGACGGTAGTCCACGCCTTCAATGATCGGGATACCGTGCGGCGGAAGCGGCGGTGCTTTTTCATCCTCACTATAAATTCAAAAAAGTTATGTATAAATTTTGGAAACCTTTTAATTTGGATTTGGTGCAAACTCACCTAATAGTCCTACTTCGGCGATCCCGCTTGTTGTAGGTGCAGGAATTCACCAGCTGCTGCGTTTGACCTTCGACGCCAGCACTTGACGACGGTAGTCGAATGTGGTTTGGATTTTCGAAACCATTCACCTGGACAATACTTTCTTCCGCATCGCCATACTTGGAATTCATCGGGTTGTTGATGATGTGCATTCGTGAATCTACAAGGTTAAAAAACTGTTACCTCGAATACTTTAAATAGCTTGGATTTCTGAACACTAACCTCTAGGATTTCCACTCATATCGTGCCCATTGGTCGAACGATCCATCGTAGCCCGCCCAAGCCAGACCCAATCGTGTGCGTTCGTGGTCGATTCCGTAGCCTTGTTAACCCCACCGAATACAGACGCATTTCCCATGCCATCCCGAACGCTGGCCTCACCGGTCACATCAATCGTAACCGGACGGAACTTCGAGGCGTACACAACACACGATATGACAAAGACCCCTATAGCCAGACAAAACGCCGCCAACAGAACGTACATGCCAATTTCTAGTGAAGTTGCGTCCGCATAAACCATACTCTTGCTGTTCACGT
Source organism: Uranotaenia lowii (assembly GCF_029784155.1). NCBI lineage: Eukaryota > Metazoa > Arthropoda > Insecta > Diptera > Culicidae > Uranotaenia > Uranotaenia lowii. The sequence continues at coordinate 214,345,264 of NC_073691.1, forward strand.
AGCCCGGAATACCACCCCGGTGCTGCCGCGATGGTTGCAGCGCGGCCGCCGGACCCTCTTGACTTCCGGTGTCATCCTTCAGTGGGATACCTATCAAAATATCAGCCAAATCACTTAGATCCCGCCCACTTGGTTTGCGCTCTCGTCCAACGGTACCGTCGTTCTGGACCGTATCGGGTCGAAGGCCGCCACCATTGCCACCGGTTCCGGCACTATCGCCCGAAGTCGTCGAGCTGAAATCCACCTGTACCGAAGCGAGGGCGCTCACCAGAGGACCGACCGACGATTTCATTCCCTGCAAAAGCGTTAAAAAAATAGCGGGTATAAGTGAATGGTTTCTGGGCATCTGGCATTTATAAAAAAAAAACATTCCAGCGAAAAATGTATCGGGACTAATGGAGGTACGTTGAGCATAGAAACTTAGATTTGAACGATTACGATACCATCATTGGTGTCGATACAGCGTGGATTAGCAGTTGAGGGAGAACAATTGGGAACTGGACTTTAGCTGAAAACTTTCTTGAAACAACTCGAAGCTGCACTTGGAATGTGAAGGTTTTGTGTGTGGTATCGGGTGTATTAAATTATGTGTTGCTGAATTAAGAAAATGTGTTCGATGAGTGACCTTAAGCGAGCAACATACAACAGATCCGTTTAATTCTTGATCTCGTCTAAAAAGTCCGAAAATCAAATCTGTTGGATGGATGCTCTCAAACAAAGCGTTGAACTATTCAAACTACTGGTGATAATTTGGATAAGGACAGACATGAGACTAGCACTGTTTTAAACTTCTCAAACCGCAACCCAGGCCTGTGAGGAGGTTGGGCCGTAATCCGGTAGACTTGGTCGACAGGTGAAATGTTCCTCGGAACAATGGCAGCGGTGATCTATTACTAAACCTGCTTGCTTGGTCTTTGAATTCAACAGTCTATGGGCCTAGCATTCGGACAAGAAGTTGGACTGAGGGGGGTTACTCTTATCAGTTGCTAATAGCAACTGATCCCATGGTTGGAACATCATAAAATTTAGTAATAATTCAAATTACAGTACTGGTAGAAAGGATTACAGCCAGTTGCTCAATGTGTGGACCCCAATTCAACGCGGGTAGGAAAGGTGGTAGGCACAAGAGATTACAGAGGTGTCTAGGTTCGACACCAACGCGAGTGACCTAGTAAAACTGAATGACAGTTCAACAAGGGAACCTAGGTCTGGCCCTGAATAAAAAAAACGGCTTGGAGAATAAAAAGTTGACCTATCGTATTTGGGTTCATACAGTTTGGTTTGGTATTGAATTGAAATATCGGGGTAGAATAACTTCATTGTAGAAGATTATCCAAGTAAAGTGCTAGAGTAAAGTAGCCAGAAGGAAAGTCAGGATCTCATAGGAAATTATATTGAAAAACGATAGTTTCTAGGCCGGCGAGGGTATCTGGCCCGTTGTAGCATGACTTTTTTGACGAAAATTAACTAAGAGCTGCTCGAAAAAGATTGAAATATTGACCTACTGTAAGTGTGAGGATAAATTTCCTGTTTGTGCGAGTGTGCGACACCAAAACTGTCCTAAAGTCAAAGCAGTGCTAATCCAAGTCTGGACAGGACAATGATTTTATTATTAGAGCATATATGAAAACTGGTACTTTTACCTTATGACTTAGTGTTATTAAATGAACGATCTTCTATGTGATTAAAGTTAGCTCAAATATTTTAGATTTCTAGGGTTTCAATGAAAATACACCAATTTAATAATGAAATGTTCGATCGATCTTCCGAACGATGTGTTTTCATTGAAACTATTGTTTTACCGATAAATAATTCCCTTTTAAGCTATTTGTGGTTCCAGTATTGTTGATAAACTCAATTAATAATATATAACCTAAAAAAGGTAAGCATTACATAAACGGCATCTCACCTGCTTCGATACCGGGATGTTCCGTCGCAGTCGGCACTCCTCCGAAAGAAGCAGCGTAACCCGTAGCAAATCTCCGTTACCTTCACCGACGGCAATGACCCGCGGATGGTGAGACGCAAGCATCGGTGCAAAGGCCACTACCTCCGTATCCAGGCTTTCCACCAGCAGAAAATAGTCATCTACCGAGATATCCCTAAAAAAGTTTTAAAACACGTTAGAAAGTTCTACAAAATAAGTGATAAAATCCCTCGACACACCTCAGTGGAGTCCGCGAACCATCAGAGAACTCGAGATCAATGTCCAGCAGACCCTCTTGGTACTGGGCCGTAAGCTTACGGGTTACCGAAGTCTCAGCAATGTATCCATTCTCGATCGCGTTGTCACTGGAGATCGCTAACTGTAGGCCGGATACCACTCGGACCAGCAAACGTGTCAGGCTGACCTTGTCACTTCCAACGCGGACTTCCCGTGCACCGATCACTCGTCCAGTGATGGGCGAGAGGACCTTTTGGATGACAAAAAATCATTGAATAATTAAATGCTTCCGAAAGACGGTACAAGTTTTCACAAACCTGCACATCGGTTCTTCCCATGGCTCGACCTTGAAGTGTTCTGCCTCTTAATGTAGCAATTTTTGGATCAGCTACCCGTAATAGAGGTTGCACAAGATCCGTCACTCTCAGGCCCGTTCTTCTGGAGATCAGATAGCTCACGCGACCCGAATCTTGATCGACCGCCAAGAAGCGGGCGTAAACCTCCACAGGACTTTGCTGATACCGCGCCCGGCACACATTTCGCTCAGTCGAAACCCCATTGGTAAAATCGTCTCCATGATGGCCACCACTCCAACCGTAGGCTCGCTTTCGTCGGCGGATCTTACCGTTGGCGCTTCTGTAGAAAATAAGCATTAAGTTTAACAGTCTGATGAGCACCACTACGCTCATTTTATGGACAACTTACACATTGTGATCTTCCGGAATCTTCCAACCCTTGATCTGTGACAGACGAAAATCTGCAACGGACACTTCCAGAGGAAACTCGGGCATCCAAACTGTGAACTTCGCCAAACCGGTATACGTTCCATACTTAACCAGGACAGAGGCATTCGATGATCCACGTGCTTCTGAACCATCTACGTAGACCGAACTACAGGACGATGATACCTATGTTTTTTTGTGAAAAAAACGGTTTACGACAATCCTTAACCCTGAAAAAATTAACTATCGGTTACCTTTATAACACTCTCATCCTCCGCATGGCAAGAACTCTGCAACGTAACGTCGGCAACTTTTCCAGCTTGCGATACTATGAAAACTTTCATAGCTTGCGAGACTTGCCGTCCGGTCAAAACAGCCGTGTTCATCAACTCCCAATTCTGTGATAAATATAATGAACATGTTTAATCTTATAAGACTTCAATGGTCTTCAACTTCCTACCTTAGCAATTGGTAGCACGGCCTGAATGTCATCCTTTTGGATTTCCAGCTTGGCCACGATCTTCTTGCGGCTTTCCTCGTGCGGAGAGTTCGATGCCTCTGCCGAAAGTTCCTTGATTTTGGGCCCATCATGCACGTAGCTCACGGACCACACAATTCGACCACCATCCCAGTGATCTTTGGTATCGTTGGCAACCTCCAGCAGCCACGAGAACACTTCTTGGATCCTACCGAAAAAAAGTTTCAATAATTTTTTATCTAACTTGAGACATTGATAAAATCGAGTTCATACCTATTGGCATCGTCAACGCCGGCCCCTCCACTTCCGGAGGAAGAAGCAACCGGACTGTCCGGATCCTGATCCTTACGGAAGGCAGTCACTCGGGCGACCGTGTGTTTTGTGTTCTCCTTCTCGACCGAGACGTTCCACTCCTCGGACGAGGCGCTGGCCCCCAGGATTCGCATACCGGCCTTGACTCGAGCTCTACATTTAGACAAAAAGGAACAAATGAACCAATTAATAACACGTTATTATATGTTATTTTCATGAAAGTATAAACTTAAATTAAAGTAGATCGTGTTAAATTAAGATTGTATCATTGACTATGACACCAACGCTACGTGGTATTTTATCGGGCCCCTGGGTATGAAAAACGACCCTGATAGTACGTGGGTACCGTTTGAGTTAGCTGGTTTTTAAAATCTCGCGTTAGAGTAAACGCTGTAAACTAAGCAATGAAGCCAAAAGCTGTGTGGTGGCGGCTTATAGAATACTACCACTGGGATACTGGTCCACGTCGTAAAAGGCGACTTATCCAGTACTTCCCATATGCGTTAGTCATTCTTCAAATGCGACTTTCACATTGGGAGGGGGGAACCTTGGCTTGGTTCCAAGCCAAGTTTCTTCAGGGAGGATTCACCAATTGTGCTTATTGCTATTAATGCGCATGCACGAGTTGTATTCTCCTAAATTTTGTAAACACCCGCTTCAAGGTGGTTCTGTGCCTGCGGGCCCCAAAGTGGGGGTAGGAGGGTGTATAATAATCCTATCTTAAGCAGAACGTTGTTAAGGTCTGCACTATAGCCAGGCACTGGTGCAAAGGGCCGTATTTTTCCTGGCAACTCGTGGGATTCAGATTAGACACACGATTTTTAAATTTTCATCCTGTATGGGATACCCCGCTTCATGCGTTGATATGAAGGTGCAGAGGTTCTTGTGTGTGATGGAAATATGTGTGGAATTCTTTGATAGAAATGCTTTCTATTAAGGTTGTACAGATAAATCTGCAGCACAAAAGAACCGCTACACTTAACTTATGTCGTTTAATCCTTAATGGAACTGCATCAATCGCCTTGGTCTAAGAACCCTATTTCCGAAATGGAACTTTTTACTTAGGGAATTTGCTCAAACCAAACTTTACTGTGTTCAGTGTAATTGGAATGACTAGTGCCCGAATAATGCCTCGTGCATGTATATTGATAAACAATTCTTTAAATGCAACACTTATACCCAATCTAACAACAAGAGACATTTGCGTCGTTCAGGTTTCGCTGCCTGATAGAAAATACATCTACTGTTCAGCATACTCACCATATGAACAATCATCCCCTACGGATGATTTAAAAAATGTCATTTCATTCTGTGAATCACAAAATATACCTCTTGTAATTGGCTGTGATGCCAATGCCCATCATTTTGTATGGGGTAGCTCAGATATCAATCTGAGAGGCTTAAATTTAATGGAATATTTAAGCAGCACTGATTTAGAAATTCTAAATGTAGGAAATAAACCAACTTTTGTTAGGTGTGACAGAGAAGAGGTGATTGACATCACACTTTGTTCTAGAACAATTTCTCAGGAAATTTCAAATTGGCATGTGCCTAACGAAGAATCGATTTCTGACCACAGGTTTATCTATTTTGAACACTCAGGTGAGTTTTTAGAAACAATTACATTCAGAAACCCAAGAACAACTAATTGGGACCTATATTTGGAGCATATTGCTATTAAATTTCATGGATATACACCTGAAATTACTACTCCTTCTGAGTTGGATGAAGTGGTTGCAAAAACCACCGAAATTATTTTAAATTCTTATGAAGAAGCGTGTCCCGTACGAACGTTGAAATTCAACAAAAACAGTACACCATGGTGGAACTCAAATCTCAGTAAATTACGAAAAAACTGCAGACGCTCTTGGAACCGAAGGCGCACGGAAGGTTTTGATGCTTTCAAGTTGGCTCGCAGAGCTTACCGGAAAGCAACAAGAGCTGCCGAACGCTCAAGTTGGCAGAGCTACTGCACAAACATTTCAAGCTTGCACGAAGCAAGTAGGTTAAATAAAGTCTTAGCCAAATCAAAAGATTATCAGGTTTCATACCTTAAAACCCCTAGTGGTGATTATACATCAATCGACGAAGAAACATTAAGTTGTCTATTCAATACTCACTTTCCAGGATGTGTTGATCAAGATTCATCGATAGAGCCTGAGTTCTTTTCTGGAAGTCTAGATTCCTTGCATTTTGCTCGGAAAATAGTTACTACAGAATCGATCAAATGGGCAATCGATGGTTTTGCTCAATACAAATCTCCTGGAAGTGACGGTTTATTTCCAGTTTTGCTTCAAAAAGGTTTCGATCATTTCAAACACATATTAAGAAAAATAATGATAAGCAGTTTTGCTCATGGATATATTCCTAAACTTTGGCGGCAGATAGCCGTGAAATTCATCCCTAAAGGGGGACGATCATCATACGACGAAGCCAAAAGCTTTCGTCCTATAAGTCTAAGTTCATTTCTATTAAAAGCACTTGAACGTTTAATTGATCATCATATCAGGCAAGAATGCCTTGTCCAACATCCGCTTAATGCGACACAACATGCATACCAAACAGGAAAATCAACATTAACTCTTCTGCACAACGTAGTACATAATATTGAAAATAGTTTTTCACAGAAAGAATCATGTCTAGGAGCATTTCTAGACATAGAAGGAGCATTTGATAATGTCTCGTTTACATCAATAATGGATGCGGCACTACTTCATGGAGTGCCTAGTATTATAACTAACTGGATTAGCGCAATGCTAAGTAACAGGAATCTTCATTCGTCTTTAAGACAGGCTTCAATAACAAAAGTTAGCACACGTGGTTGCCCACAGGGAGGTGTACTATCACCTCTTTTGTGGAACCTAGTTGCAGACGGCTTGTTGAGAAAACTCAATGACCGTGGAATACCAACCTATGGATTCGCAGATGATTATCTTCTGCTGGTAAGAGGTTTGTGCATAAGCACATTATTTGATATAATGCAACAAGCTCTGCGCTCTGTTGAACGATGGTGTTCTCATGTAGAACTTTCAGTTAATCCTCTAAAAACTAGTATTGTTTTATTTACTAAAAAACGTATCACCCGCGGGGTGCGCCCTCTGCTGTTTTATGGTTCCGAAATCACCGTGTCTAATCAAGTTAAATATTTGGGTGTCATTCTTGACTCCAAATTAAACTGGTCTGATCACATTGAATTCAGAATCAAAAAAGCATGCATGGCCTTCGGACAATGCCGACGTGCAATCGGAAAAAACTGGGGACCCAAACCTAAACATATTCACTGGATTTATTCCACAATAGTAAGACCAATTCTGGCCTATGGGTGTCTAGTGTGGTGGCAAAAAGGAGAAGTTGCAACAGTTCGGACTAAACTAAATCACCTTCAAAGAATGTGTCTCTTAGGGATGTCCGGATCGTTCACAACAACTCCTACTGCAGCACTAGAAGCTCTGTTTTCTATCAAACCTCTACACTTGTTCCTAAAACAGGAAGCCTTCTCACGTGCTTTTCGTCTACAGGCAGTTGGTCTCTGGCTGTCAGGAAATATCGAAAGATCATCGAGTCATACAAATGTGTGGCCTGAATTAGTTAGATTAAACAAGTTTAATCTAGCGCCAAACGATTTAACACTCTCGAGTAGTTTTCCCTACATGGGGTTTAAAGTCAAATTTCCTTCTCCTCAAGAATGGTTATCAGGTTTCGTAGAGGACCAAATGTCCTCTCATATTGTATTCTATACTGACGGTTCATTATCAAACGGCCGTGCAGGTGCAGGAATTTACTGTCACGAGTTGAACATAGAATATACTCAACCTCTAGGAAAATATTGTACAGTCTTTCAGGCTGAGCTATATGCTATTATGTATGGAGTGCAAATTGCACTTCAAAAGAAGATTATGTTCAGAACAATTTATTTCTGTTCAGATAGCCAAGCAGCTATCAAATCACTCAGTGCTTCCAGTTCTAGATCAAAACTGGTAATCGCATGCCGGAAAGCAATCGAAGAACTTGCTGAAGGCAATGGATTAAACCTTCTATGGGTACCCGGACATAAGGGAATTTTTGGAAACGAATGCGCCGACGAACTCGCTAGAGCAGGGTCGGAAAAGGAATTTTACGGACCAGAGCCGGCTGTCCCAATATCACCATGTTGGTTCAGAAACCAAATTCAAACTTGGTCCTCTAACCAGCATGAACGATACTGGGAAGAGTTGGACACTTGTCGTCAAACTAAATTATTTTTAGAAAAACCATCTCCAATCATATCGAGTTACTTATTAACTTTAAATAAATCTCATTGCAGCATCTTGATCAGAGCACTCTCCGGTCATTGTAAACTCAACTATCACATGCACAACATTCAGCGTGCTGAATCTCCAGTATGTGGTAGTTGTGAATCAGATGTGGAAGATCCCTTCCATCTTATATGTAACTGTCCCTCATTTGCCAGACTACGTTTTCGTACTCTGGGATCTTACGCTTTAAGCGAATCTGAGTTTAAGAAATTAAACTTAAAAAACATTCTATCATTCCTTACCGAATGTAGAAAAGAGCTTTAATGCTAATAATCCCTAGTGGAAAGGCTTTATGCCATCTTAAATAGATTGAATTTATTTCTTCCTTTTATAGGTTTTTCAGGTTTCTCAGGTAAATGATGAAATCTTGGATAAAAAAAAAGGCTAGGCACAATTTTCCCGTATGTTTGGATAACGTGCCGCTATTAAGCCTACCCCCATTCTGATACCTGACGTGGGTACCGTTTGAGTTAGCTGGTTTTTAAAATCTCGCGTTAGAGTAAACGCTGTAAACTAAGCAATGAAGCCAAAAAGGGACACGATCACCGAGTTAACTCAGAACTGTTGGATTCGAGAGAACGCTCTTGAACTTCTGCCTAATGTTGCGCTTTGATTTCTGAGATTTGCTGAATCTTTGACGTTCTTCTTCAAAGTAATTTCTATTTGCCCTCAAGAAGATCGTCATTTTCGATAACTTCCTCAATGAGGTGTTACCGAATGATACTCCTTCCAATGAGGTTTTCTATTTAAGAGCTTGTACGATCTTCTTAACTCCAAGGCAGCATGACATTGTCTCAAAGTCAAGAGAGAAGTAGGCGATGACTCTTACGCACCGCACGCGTTTTTTCTCTGTCCGCAATTTTTGTGTTTTTGTAAATTTATATGTATGATGGAAACTATTGATATGGTAGATAAACCATACAGTAACCCACGTGGTACCTGGGATAATAGGGATCGTTCTGATGGAAGTGTAAAAAGAAAGTTACCAATCAGGGGCAACTAGTTTGATTCTAAAAGCTGATGAGAGGAAGTTTTTTCCATTGTATTTACTAGAAAATATGTTATTTTCTGGGAATTTAAAATTTGAAACGAAGAAAATCAAATAAATCCCACTAGTCGTAGATTCCGGCCGTCGTACATCCTTTTTCGATAGTGTCTTTTCTTTTGACGGTTGGGTTTTTCCCATATCCAAATGGTTGTTTTCGAATTGCTAAGCAGAAGCAAATATGATTTGAAGTTCAATTGGCATTTACTGGGAAGTGAAAATATGAGTATAGATCACAAATAGACGATGCACTGTGAGTAAGATGATCGTAAAGATTTCTCGACCAGAGTATATTTTTTTCCAATCGTGACTTGTAGGTTGTTGACGAAAATTGTAATGATGCATGGCCTGCTATGCAGGTGCGAAAAAAAACTTACCCAAATAGGAAGGTGATATGATATAAACTTAATTTAACATCGAAAAGTATGATATTGAGTATGGTATTTTTTCAAACCTTTTAAATCCTACCTTATGTTCTAATTATGTTGTTTTCTTTTTTTCTGTATTTCTTTTCAAAAGCGAATAAATAAAGGCGCTATATCCTTGGTTATAGATTTGAAATGGTAGTATACAAGAATCTCAGAATCAATATTAAACCAATTAACGATTTATTGATAATACTGAGCTGAAAATTCTTCGAAAGCTTTAAAATGCACTTTTTTTCGATTTTGAGATCTCTGTATACAAAATATGTCATTTTTTCCGTTCGAGCACCTCTCATAAATGCCTAAAAAAAACTATAAAACTCTACAAAATCACTTCATAAAATTTGTTTTACCTACTACATCACAATTAAAGCTATGATAATTTAGTATCCGGACACCGTATTTCGGTGATAGCTTCGTTACTAGAAATATGCAAAACTTTAGTAGCTTTGTGTTGATTATGAAAAGGACTATCTTGCCTATTTTTTAAAGATTTTTGAGTTAGAGAGTATTAGATATATTTACGATGCAAAAATACATGGTAAAAATAATTTTGCACAATCGCCTCGGAAATACTTCATTGTCGACTTGAAAACTCATGAACTGTTCATTTTTTCTGACTTTGGCCCAAATGATTAAGAAGTATTAGGAGCCATTCTAGGATGCTCACGAAGTTCAATTCAAGCATCGAAGTGGAATCCTTGATCTCAAATATGGCTAAAAAGACTATGTTTATTGCGAATTACTGAATGTAGACTGTAGACCCCTTAACTATGCAGTAAATCCGTTTCCGGCAGACAAAAAGTGTTGCCAGTCTAGTAGACATCCAGGAAATAACTAAAAATTAGTAGTCTCATGGCTCGCAATCTGTGCAACCGGTGTTTACGCAATGTGACAGAAGTGTTTTGATGGACAAAGAAATTTATGTTAAAACCGAATTCAGGAGGCCAAATTCTTCGAGATGCCTACTCATGAAAAGATAACAACCAGATTCCAATTGGTTTTTCCAGATGGATTTGTGTAAAATATCATGATTTTGCGAAAGTTTTGCTTCTGTGATAAAAATAGTTAATCAATAATATGACTGATAAAAGTGTGCAAAGTTAAAAAAAAAGAGATTTTATGATAAAGTAAGAGTATTTATTAAAATCAACGGACATTTTTTTATATATATTTTTTCATTAAATATCATATCAAGACCTTCATTTCCTCCATAAAAAGTTTTTCGATCAAATGAATAGTTTTTAAAATACACACGTTTATAACTGCACGGATTCTAAATGGGCAGACGCCTTTTAAATTCATCTCCTTGAGCTAAACTTCAAGCAATGCGAAGCTATAACACTTTGCCTTAAACTTGGTAAATCTATTTTGAACACTCAATGAACGGACCTATGTTTAAAAGTGATGCCTCAACTCGAGGAAGATTTTCCTTGGGGCAAAAAGTTATACCTACAGTCTTCAGAGAGAAACAAAAACCTATGCATTTAACCAGTTTTACGATTTAAACATTTTCCTAAGAGTAGTTCCAATATAGCTTAAATTACGGTATTGAATCTCACCTTACAATGAAAACGGCAATGTTCTGTCCGGGTTCCGGGTGCAGGAACACGGGCACATGAATTTTTGACAGAGGGTATAGCGACTGTTGCGGTACCATCATGGTCAACGTGTCATCGGCTCGCAGCTCCTTGTACGGCATCTGAGACGGAACCAGGGGAACCTTGGCAAACGGCGTCAGCGGTTGGATCTGTACTTTTGGTTCACACATTTCGGGACTCCGAGCCGGTGGCTCGAAAACGCTGTACGACACCTGCACCATGCGTTGCGGCGTCTTGAGTAGGGTTTGCGGTCGACCATCTTTTTCCGGAGGTGGAAGCAGTGGCCACCAGCTGGAGGGAATCACAACTTCCGCTACACAAACGCCATCCTCACCTTCCGGCATGCAGCGTCCCTTGAGTGGTGTCTTATTGCCGATGGAAGCGTGCAGCAGTACGCAGATCTTCTGTCGCTGTAGATGTCCACCAGGATCAGCGCCCGCATGAAAAAGAACCCTTAAAACAGGTGAGTCCCGTGGTATGCTACTTTTCACTAGATGTGCCGAAATGTCCAGATGAAGATTCGATTGCTGCAGGTCTATGAGGGCCGCCGTCGTATTCTGGCCGGCGTCCATGGAAGACTCCAGGACGTCCGGTACGATGTAGCGTGCTGGGACGGTTTGTTTCGTCGAGAAGGGTCCATAGCTGGCTCGTATCGAAACTGGTTGACTAGTTTGCACGACCGTAAATCGATCGATAGAAAGCACGGAATCCGATATCGATCGACCCTTTCCGGAGGGACTGGGCACCGAACTTTGCCGGGGCGAGTGCTTCAGAAAAAATCCACTGTCTGGTGTCTCGAAGTGAACCTCCACTGCCAATGATGAGCCTGTTGGGAGAAATAAGAAAACAAATCATTAGATCAATTGTATGTACTCGTAAAGGTAAGAAAAGTAGGTACTAAAGATAAATGCTTTCATCGGAATCGGTGTCACCTTAGCGACACCAGCCAAACCAGGGCGCTCCTTATTATCTTATCTCGGTATTGGCCATTTGCCAGTGTGCAACACTCGTCAATCCAATTTCTGTTTATGTTTATTTTTAATTTCCATTCAACTCCCTTCGGGCAGGAAAGCTGAATGAGCGCGTCGTCGTTTTATTTTCTGTTTACTAATTACTGATAACATCCCTCCTGCATCATCATCGACAGAAAGATTGCAGAGGAAGTAACCCCGCGCCCTACTTCTCGCCTCTTCCTGTCTAATCGAAATTGCTCTCCATTTACGCTACTGTGTATGATGTCGACGCTGCTGTTCAATGGGCGAATAATCTCCGTTTTATTAGCAAACTTAATCGAGCTCATTTCCGTTGATCTTTCACCCGCGCGTCTTGAGCAAGTGCCTAACGCCCATCATTCTCATCATCGCCTTGACACGATCTGTTCATAACAAACCGAAAAGAGACGCGTCTTCGAAACGAACGTACGAAAAAAAAGCAACCGCAGCAACCGTATGCCCTTTTGACACAAATTCTTTGGCGCTGCCACAAACGAATAAAGAATAGGGAAAAAGTTCGGATTAAATGCATTCCTAAGAGTGACAGTAGGCACATTGCAATCTCGTGATAAATCGCATACTGCGTTGGTGGTTCATTTTAGCATTTTTTTTTCCGCTATCGCATCATCCGAGTAGGCTGGTGCCAACCTTTTTGAGCGAAATGAAAAATGCACCCAATTAAGTTGTTAAAGAAAATTAACGGGGATCCACCTTCGAAAATGTATCCGTATAAACGTACAAGCATAAGATATGTTCTATAACAGGCGAACGCTTTGAACTCTTTTTGTCCTTTTGACAAAACCACAGGCAGAATGTGTCAGTCAGTCTTTGAATGCGCGTCCGCCTGCTTGGCAGCATTAGCATCACCACATCACCTACTAAGCTAAGAGCAAAGTAGGCGGGGATTTGAGATAGAGACACAGGAAAAAATACGCGAACAAACGCAGTAATGACTAAGTAGATGACTGATACGGAGTTGGCGCTTTACCATTATCTTGAGGATATAGGAAAATAAGGAAACGATCGTATTTTGTAAAATAACATGTGAGCAAAAATCACATAAAATAATCAGTATCCAAAAATGATCAAAGTGGAAAAAATTAAAACAAAAAACGAAAGAGACAAAGTAACTAATTTCTTGTTAAGTCATTCTTCGAATGAAAATAGGCGAGAATCCAAGCTAGTGAAAGTCATTTTTCTAACAAGTTTCTACATATAGAAAACTATGGAAATTTGTTTCAACTAACCCATAAGAAAAAATTTTCAGTCGCTTTAAGTACCAAAATGTCATCTTGAGACGAGTACTTCAGATGGAAAATGATAATACGTCTCGGTGGCCGAGTGATTAGCGTGATGAAACGGTAATGGAATGGACCACCAGAAGCATGGGTTCAATTCCCTTCTCGGTAGTGGCTGTTAAATGTTAATCTCAAGTTGTCCATGTTTATTCAGTCTGTAAAGTCTTAAATCAGCTAAGACGGTGTACGTCTGTTTTGATTTTTCCAGGTTCACTAACCAGGCTCGACTGTTAACAAAATTACAAGAATTTTAAAAATTTTGTAAAGCATGGCAAATGAGCTCATGTTTTTTTCGTAATGTTTTGCATTTTGTATTTGATACCATTTTGCCTTTCTTTGAAGTAGGCGTTGAACCATGGCAAAAGCACGCGTTTTTTCTTCGTTCGTGATAAAGTTTGGATTTTTAACAATTCTAAATAGGTATAAGAAAAAGTTATGAAAACTATAACCGAAATGCAACTGAAAAAGGTCAGTACACAATGTGATCAAAATTAACAGCCGAAGAAGGATTTTTTTTGGCGCTATCATGGTTTTCAATTTGTGCTTGCATAGAGCATCTGTATCCGTGATCTATTCTTGGGTCTAATTTATACAAGAATTGAACCAACGAAAAAAGATCCAATCCAGTGAAAAAACGAGCCACCCCACTCGTGTTTCATTAACTGTCAAACGGTTTAGAACTGCGTCAAATTGGATCCAAATTTCATCAATTTTGGAGCAATCCTTATATCAGTTCTAAAAATATGTGAGATAAAACTGGTATAATGGAAAACGGATGCGGTTGCTTGTGTCGAAATTTGGGTCTAAACCGGCTGTTTGGGTGTGTTGGGATAGTTGGAAGGTTCTATATAAGAATAATATTTGAACCTTTGAAAAATAACATGTTAGATTTGGAAGAAAATTTTCCAGATAATTTCATAGTCAGTCACCTCAAAGCAGGCCCGTGCGAAATGGTTACGTTAATTGTCTTCAAGTAATCGGTCGGACATCTTCCTGTAGATGGGCACCATCGAGCCCGAAACCGGTCGACAAAAAAGGTAATTTCAAACCCTTTTTCTGTTAAGTGTCGTGTCCTGTAATACGTCGTGTGTTTTGTGTTCCGAGGGACTCGAATTCGAGAACCATTAGCTTACTCAAGACCATCACAAAAACTCGAAAAAATTAAAGAAAAGAAAACAGAATCAAAGTTTCGTGATACTTCCTGTAAGTTATTATTAGTTATTCAAAATGATCATCCTTACTCTGAACAAGAAGTTCTTAGTCAATATTTTCGAATTATCAGAAAACGAATGCGAATTAGAATTTCGAAAATGAGAAAAAAAAAGAGAAAACGACATAAGAATCAATGCACAGAAACAGAATACATTACATATAATACCGATTAAAAAAAATTCAAAACGCAATTCTTAAATTAATTCCAGATCAGATCTGAAATGAACGATGATAAAATTTTTAAATAACACTAAATCACGATTTGAATGTGAATTTTTGATAAGAGTAAATTTTCATATTGATTTTCAGAGTATTTATTCAAAACATATAGATAAAGATTGAATTTAATTTGAATAAAGCAAAAATACTTGATTTTATTCCAAGAGTGCCAGTGATCAAGATCAGAGATCCTGTTTTATATTCAAATTCCTCAGTTTTTTAAATAAAAGGCTTAAAAAAGTTCATATTTCATTGAAGTTAACAATAAAAATCAGTGATTTCTTGAATAATCAAATACGAACCTGATAAAAATAAAAATAATAATTCCAAGTTTTGTTGTAAATATTATAAGCGCATATTGAAATTAAGTTATAAAGCTACTTCGAATAATTTCTTGAACTTTTCGTAGAGTTGTTGAAAAATCATGATCGATTCTAAGAAGATGATTTAAAATTGCAAAAATAAGTGTAAAGTTCATAAATTTTCAAAAATTATATTTTTAAATTTTTGAAAATTAAAATAAAATGTCAATTCAATCAATTTATCGGCCTTATCGATAAATGTTATGTTCATTTTCGTGTTCGACACAGCTTCTAACCAAATTCTACTCGTTCATTTTCAATATCCATTCATTTCTTCTAACTTTCTATGCGTCTTTAATTTATGTGATCTTAAAATGATCTTACTGGAAGAACATAACTTTCACCGATAAGGTCAAAAAAAAATTAAATTAACAAACATATTTAACAGTGATTCAACGCCTGATAAATTAGAATATAGTATGAAGCTGATAAAGATTTAATAGTTTTCCGTTTAGAAAGAATTTCTTTAAACCAAAAACTTCTTATCACTCAAAAAACTTATTTATAGAAATTAAATGATAATTCAGCCTTTTGGTGCCTTTTTTTCAATGTTTAATTTGGTAGATTTTGACGTTCTTAACTCGAATCTTTTGTCAGATTTTGTCCAACATTTCTCGTTTTGGTAATTATTTTATAATTGAGGCGATTAGGATCAGAAAAGTAAACGTGTCTATATGATAGTTTCGAGAAAACGCGCTTCAAAGTTGTGAAGGTGCTCGATTTTCACATATCTTTCGAATTCGAGCAGTTTTAATTCAATCGAAAATGATGTTCAGAAAAAATATTATAAAAAATCAGTTTTGCACCAGATGTACATTGAAACAAGATGACTTTGGACTTGCACCCCACTGATCCTGAGGACCTCAATTGTAAAAATGAAACAGTGAATATAAAAATTTAAATCTTCACTTTTCAAATGTTTGGAAAGACAAATATTTCTAATATTACTGAAGAAAGCAAAAAAAGGTATTATTTTATTTTACAAATTTTTTGAAGACTACAAAACGATTTAATGATCGCTGTTAAAAATATCTTGAATTGAAAAGCGCAGAATTTTCTTAGATAATTTCAATCTATTTTCAATACATTCACGGCAAAAATAAATCAAAATTAGCTCTTAAATGGTTTGCACCTCAGAAAAATGTAAATTTTGTGGCCTTGTGTAATTTATCAGAATCCTTTTGAATGTTGAGTTGAGCATCTTAAAAAACAAGAAAAAGAAAATAAAATTGAATTTGAAATGGTTTTCTTGAATATTTATTATCAGTTTAAAATTTGTTATTAAATAAACGATTATTTTATTACCATCAAAGTCATAAATTTTCAAGACGAGGTAGGGTTGAAACACAAAGATGACAAGAAATGATTGTACACCAAAATCCAAATCCAGTTCAAATATGTAAAAATAAACCTTAGAATTTTAAAATCCTTTTCATCAAATGCTTCAAAATGCTATAATGTAATGTTTGTGCACAAAATAAATCAATTCTAAAGATCGGTGAAGTTAATTCACTTTTCGCTTCATCAAGGAGCATTTTTCTTAGCATGTTTTCTACTTAACGTGTGGTACTGGTGGTCCACGTTTCTTCTATTCTTGTGTTCCTTGGTAGGCCCAACCAGATGTTGTTTCCGAATATTTAAATATTTTTATGTTATAATAATTTAAAACATGATTTAAGCCAAGAAGAATAATAACAAACTTTTGTTATTCTTTTGGATCAGACATAAGTTCTGGCTGTGGAAGTACGACCATCCATTTTTGCCTTACTTATTTTTATCGTTTTTGTAATTTTTTCATTTTTGTAATTGTTGTCAATTTGCCATTTTTATCAGGTTTGTTGTTTTTGTTCTTTTTTGTGATTTTTCGTTATTTTTGTAATTTTTTTTTTGCCAGGAATTTACCACTAGGTGGCATTCTTCCCTATTTTTTGTCATTTATTTAAAACCCCACAATTTATCTGTTTTTGTAATTTTGTCGATATTTTCCTGACAATGTTTTCTCGACACCTGGCAGTTTTTCCAGTCACTTTAAAAACACGTAGTTTTCTGCTAATATTGGAATTTTTCATCGATATTTTTCATTATTTCAATTGTTTTTTGGACTACTCTAGCTTCTCTATTACTTTTTTGTGGATAAAAAAAACTTTCCTTATGTTTATTTATTGGGTTCTGTTGTTTTCTGTATCAAATCAAAGTAGCCTTTTTTCCACGTTTGAGTTTCATACAGATTTACAGACTTTAACCGACATAAATAGAAAAAATGTTGCCAAGTAATAAATGAAAACACCTTGTAGCATTTGTTTTGTGATTCTTACTGCGATTGAAAATCATCGCATTTTTGAATCAACAAGATTTTACCATGTTGTCATTTGTGCTTTTCCATCATAAAAAAAAACTTCTTAACGTCAGTGCAGGCTAAAAATGTTACTTATTGTGACATTTTTGCCAGATACGTCGATCCTCGTCCTCACAAAGTCGAAAAACCCGTGCAATGTGCCTAATCATCCCCCCATACTTATGTAGGCTTTAGAGTAGCAGCAATGCAAGAGCCATGCTGGGTCTCGCCTTTATGTAGGCGAACAGCAGCCACATCCCCCTGCTGTAAAACCATGCCATCGAAGTTCGTCCGTCGTCGTAGGAAGGACATTGTGGGTTGCGATGAGGGAAAAAAGGTGCACATTAACCTCTAAAACGAACACCGTCTCATATAAAGAGAGAAAAAAAAACTTCTCAGCGTAATGAGGGCAAATGGCACGTGTGTGGGCAGAATCACGGCCGAACAAAATCCCCTTACAACAACAGCACCAGAACCAGAAGCGTTACATATAAGAAAAATAAACGCCCGAAGATGCTGATATGAGTGGAAGGGGGGGGAGAAGGGGGTGGTCGGTCTAACAAACAAACTAAAATTAGCCCGAAGTGGTTTGGCCTTTCCGTAGGTGTGGTTGCCGATGTGCAAATTGGGGATCCTCCCGTTGACCTCAAGGATATCCTGGTGTACACAAACATATCTGGGGGAGAATGAGGAGGAGGAAAAAAAACCGTAACCTGACCGCAGGAATGACTTTTGGATGGGCTCAGGGATATTTTGCGTTCCAACGATTCTTTGCTACATGTAGGACTCGACTCTCCCACAACTCTCCTGGCTAGAAAAACAACAAAATAGAGCAACGTTTCGTTATCGTTTGACTTGTTTGCTTTTGGCTATTCAAGCGACCACATCGACCTACCGGAGGCAACAGAAAAGATTCGCTCTCTGACCGACTTCTAGGCTTTTGTAGGTCCGAAACAAACAACCCGCTTAGTATCTATAGGGTGCGGCATAAATTAGGGGGCAAAGTCCGTGAACGTGAAAAGTAATACTGATAAGAGCCGAAATCAAACTAACCCCTCTGCAACATGACAGAATTTCGATTTTTTTTTCTCTCGGAATGACTGACTAAGTCATCTACCAGCATCCAGCAAATCGTTCGACCCGCATTTGGATCCCGACCGACGACGACGACGACCGCGGCGTGCGATAGCTATTTAAGGTGGGCCATTGTCATAAATTAATGGCGATTCATTTGCATATTTGGGAGTTCATTTTTGGCAACAACGCGACGCCGGCGGCCGACCAGAGCGTTGTGGCGCGGTGTGGGCGCCCAATGAAGTCGTCGGTCGATCGGCCGGCCCCGCAAACGTTTTCGGTCAATTTTCTCCGCTCCAATGGACTCGCGGTATGTGGGCGGCCGGCAGCGATTTCGGAATCCACTAAGAGTACTTACCGAAAGTTGGAGTAGGGGAGCAGTTGGCTTTTGATTTCCATTCGAGCCAGCGGGCAGAGTGGAAGATCGTCGCGGAATGGGGCAAAAGGTAAATACCGAAAATAGCGTTCCTTGTGAAGCTGTTCTACTTGAGTGAAAGAACCTCATTTGAATATTGATAGAGAGCGGTGCGGAAAGATTTCATTTCAATCACCATTTGGAACTTGTTGAAGTGTGTCTCTAAAACACCGCTCCAGATTCGTTCTTGGGAACGGAAAGTTTTGGCCCGTTTCAGGTGTTATACTTTAAACGTTCTTGGTTTAATTTCGTGTCACCATTATAATAGCGTTCGAAGCGATAAATAGGGAAAATCTCACTGAGGACGACGAATAATTTTTAAGGAAGTTTTTCAACATTAACTTTCTTCTGTTAGGAATAACGTAGGTAAGAACAATTTGAGAAATTGAAAATTGACAAAAAGTTTTAAGAGCAGTTAGCTGAAATTGTCAAAAATTAAAAAAAAAAAAGATGCAAAAATGTGTCAATTTACGTAAACTTTCTGTCGTGAACTGGCGATCAATCTAAATCATAATTTAAAATCTCTTCAATACGTCCGTCTCTCGATAAAACCAATAACTGAATTGTGTTATTGTTTACATTTTGAAGGTTTTTTTTTTCACTGTTGGTATATGTATTGGTTTTATTTATTTGAACTTTTATTTTTTTCATCTACATTCTTCATCTCATATCCATACTCATTTATTTATTTATTTTTTTTTTTTTTCTCCTGTGACTGAAGGAATTATTACGTTTGATGGATTAAAAAGAACGATTTTTCCAACAATTGTTTACATTTGTTGTGGTCATGAACCTTTAATACATTAAAAAATATATGTCTTCAGAGCATGTTCATTGTGTTGGGAAAATGTGGAAGAAATTATGGAACTTGTTTTACATTTTTATCACTTTTGTGAGTTTTGTGATTTGTGTGATTTTTGTCATTATGTGATTTTTATGATTTTTATGATTTTGGTCATTTTGGTCATTTTTGTTATTTTTGTCATTTTTGTCATTTTGTCATTTTGTCATTTTGTCATTTTGTCGATTTTGTCATTTTGGTCATTTTGGTCATTTTTGTCATTTTTGTCATTTTTGTCATTTTTGTCATTTTTGTCATTTTCGTCATTTTCGTCATTTTTGTCATTTTTGTCATTTTTGTCATTTTTGTCATTTTTGTCATTTTTGTCATTTTTGTCATTTTTGTCATTTTCGTCATTTTTGTCATTTTTGTCATTTTTGTCATTTTTGTCATTTTTGTCATTTTTGTCATTTTTGTCATTTTTGTCATTTTTGTCATTTTTGTCATTTTTGTCATTTTTGTCATTTTTGTCATTTTTGTCATTTTTGTCATTTTTGTCATTTTTGTCATTTTTGTCATTTTTGTCATTTTTGTCATTTTTGTCATTTTTGTCATTTTTGTCATTTTTGTCATTTTTGTCATTTTTGTCATTTTTGTCATTTATGTCATTTTTGTCATTTTTGTCATTTTTGTCATTTTTGTCATTTTTGTCATTTTCGTCATTTTTGTCATTTTTGTCATTTTTGACATTTTTGTCATTTTTGTCATTTTTGTCATTTTTGTCATTTTTGTCATTTTTGTCATTTTTGTCATTTTTGTCATTTTTGTCATTTTTGTCATTTTTGTCATTTTTGTCATTTTTGTCATTTTTGTCATTTTTGTCATTTTTGTCATTTTTGTCATTTTTGTCATTTTTGTCATTTTTGTCATTTTTGTCATTTTTGTCATTTTTGTCATTTTTGTCATTTTTGTCATTTTTGTCATTTTTGTCATTTTTGTCATTTTTGTCATTTTTGTCATTTTTGTCATTTTTGTCATTTTTGTCATTTTTGTCATTTTTGTCATTTTTGTCATTTTTGTCATTTTTGTCATTTTTGTCATTTTTGTCATTTTTGTCATTTTTGTCATTTTTGTCATTTTTGTCATTTTTGTCATTTTTGTCATTTTTGTCATTTTTGTCATTTTTGTCATTTTTGTCATTTTTGTCATTTTTGTCATTTTTGTCATTTTTGTCATTTTTGTCATTTTTGTCCTTTTCGTCATTTTTGTCATTTTTGTCATTTTTGTCATTTTTGTCATTTTTGTCATTTTTGTCATTTTTGTCATTTTTGTCATTTTTGTCATTTTTGTCATTTTTGTCATTTTTGTCATTTTTGTCATTTTTGTCATTTTTGTCATTTTTGTCATTTTTGTCATTTTTGTCATTTTTGTCATTTTTGTCATTTTTGTCATTTTTGTCATTTTTGTCATTTTTGTCATTTTTGTCATTTTTGTCATTTTTGTCATTTTTGTCATTTTTGTCATTTTTGTCATTTTTGTCATTTTTGTCATTTTTGTCATTTTTGTCATTTTTGTCATTTTTGTCATTTTTGTCATTTTTGTCATTTTTGTCATTTTTGTCATTTTTGTCATTTTTGTCATTTTTGTCATTTTTGTCATTTTTGTCATTTTTGTCATTTTTGTCATTTTTGTCATTTTTGTCATTTTTGTCATTTTTGTCATTTTTGTCATTTTTGTCATTTTTGTCATTTTTGTCATTTTTGTCATTTTTGTCATTTTTGTCATTTTTGTCATTTTTGTCATTTTTGTCATTTTTGTCATTTTTGTCATTTTTGTCATTTTTGTCATTTTTGTCATTTTTGTCATTTTTGTCATTTTTGTCATTTTTGTCATTTTTGTCATTTTTGTCATTTTTGTCATTTTTGTCATTTTTGTCATTTTTGTCATTTTTGTCATTTTTGTCATTTTTGTCATTTTTGTCATTTTTGTCATTTTTGTCATTTTTGTCATTTTTGTCATTTTTGTCATTTTTGTCATTTTTGTCATTTTTGTCATTTTTGTCATTTTTGTCATTTTTGTCATTTTTGTCATTTTTGTCATTTTTGTCATTTTTGTCATTTTTGTCATTTTTGTCATTTTTGTCATTTTTGTCATTTTTGTCATTTTTGTCATTTTTGTCATTTTTGTCATTTTTGTCATTTTTGTCATTTTTGTCATTTTTGTCATTTTTGTCATTTTTGTCATTTTTGTCATTTTTGTCATTTTTGTCATTTTTGTCATTTTTGTCATTTTTGTCATTTTTGTCATTTTTGTCATTTTTGTCATTTTTGTCATTTTTGTCATTTTTGTCATTTTTGTCATTTTTGTCATTTTTGTCATTTTTGTCATTTTTGTCATTTTTGTCATTTTTGTCATTTTTGTCATTTTTGTCATTTTTGTCATTTTTGTCATTTTTGTCATTTTTGTCATTTTTGTCATTTTTGTCATTTTTGTCATTTTTGTCATTTTTGTCATTTTTGTCATTTTTGTCATTTTTGTCATTTTTGTCATTTTTGTCATTTTTGTCATTTTTGTCATTTTTGTCATTTTTGTCATTTTTGTCATTTTTGTCATTTTTGTCATTTTTGTCATTTTTGTCATTTTTGTCATTTTTGTCATTTTTGTCATTTTTGTCTTTTTTGTCATTTTTGTCTTTTTTGTCATTTTTGTCATTTTTGTCATTTTTGTCATTTTTGTCATTTTTGTCATTTTTGTCATTTTTGTCATTTTTGTCATTTTTGTCATTTTTGTCATTTTTGTCATTTTTGTCATTTTTGTCATTTTTGTCATTTTTGTCATTTTTGTCATTTTTGTCATTTTTGTCATTTTTGTCATTTTTGTCATTTTTGTCATTTTTGTCATTTTTGTCATTTTTGTCATTTTTGTCATTTTTGTCATTTTTGTCATTTTTGTCATTTTTGTCATTTTTGTCATTTTTGTCATTTTTGTCATTTTTGTCATTTTTGTCATTTTTGTCATTTTTGTCATTTTTGTCATTTTTGTCATTTTTGTCATTTTTGTCATTTTTGTCATTTTTGTCATTTTTGTCATTTTTGTCATTTTTGTCATTTTTGTCATTTTTGTCATTTTTGTCATTTTTGTCATTTTTGTCATTTTTGTCATTTTTGTCATTTTTGTCATTTTTGTCATTTTTGTCATTTTTGTCATTTTTGTCATTTTTGTCATTTTTGTCATTTTTGTCATTTTTGTCATTTTTGTCATTTTTGTCATTTTTGTCATTTTTGTCATTTTTGTCATTTTTGTCATTTTTGTCTTTTTTGTCATTTTTGTCATTTTTGTCATTTTTGTCATTTTTGTCATTTTTTGTCATTTTTGTCATTTTTGTCATTTTTGTCATTTTTGTCATTTTTGTCATTTTTGTCATTTTTGTCATTTTTGTCATTTTTGTCATTTTTGTCATTTTTGTCATTTTTGTCATTTTTGTCATTTTTGTCATTTTTGTCATTTTTGTCATTTTTGTCATTTTTGTCATTTTTGTCATTTTTGTCATTTTTGTCATTTTAGTCATTTTTGTCTTTTTTGTCATTTTTATAGTATTTGTCATATTTGTCATTTTTGTCATTTTTGGCATTTTTGGAATTTTTGTCATTTTTGTCATTTTAGTTCTTTCTGTCATTTTTGTCATTTTAGTCCTTTTTGTAATTTTTTCAGTATACTTAACTTCGTATTAAATTTTGCAGAAGTTTTTTTCAAAATATCATATTATTGACTCCATGAACCTTCAAAATCCAATCAAAATTCAAACTAGTGTCATGCACCTTTGTAGAAGCTCCCATCGCTTCTTGATTAATGGTGAACCGTATTTCGATATGGTTCAAATTTCGCATCCCCGTCTAAGTAGGCGAGTGACCTAGTGGATTGTTGAGTAGGCTTCGATTTTTTTTTCATCTAGAAAATGACACGTGTTTTGCATCATGCATTCCCTCAAAACAAATGCGTTTTTAAGGTGAGTTTGGTATCAAAGAGGTTTCCGCTTGATGCACTTTAGTGTTCTCGATAATTCAGACAAAAGTTTTTACGTAGTCAGTCTAAATTATACTTTTCATTAGACAAGAAACAATGCCCTACCGAGAGTAAATAGCTGGTGGTATTCCATCGACAATTTTAAATGACGTTCCTTGACCAAAACCAACGACTGAAGCTACTGTTGCACTAATTTTCCGACCGGGGCGGTTATTGTCTGGCAAACGAATAATAACCTCTGCCATCACCATCAACAAGCACCATGGGGCATCATCTTCTTTTGTGTACCACCTACTCATGAAAATCATCGACTGCGGGTGGGAATGGGGGGATGAATTTTCCAATTACACACCGTCTCAAGAAGGTGGCCAAAGGTGCTTGGTTCTTCTTGGTGCCATTACATGAATCTTCTTGACCCCAACTCAGCTCACCTCGACGGCCACACATCTGCTGCTGGCTCAGATAAATTAGTGTCATTTTCTAGAGTGCAACTCCTGCCCTGGCCCCGTTCCTTTGTAAAACAACAGTGTGTTGTTATTGTTCTGCTTCTTCTGGTTGGTTGGTCGAGTGCCGGCGACCTCGAAACAAAACTTTTCGTTTATTATTTTCTCTTTTCATTGGTCGAGCTGAATAAAAGAAAAAAAAATACACGAAAGCTTGTAAGAAACTTTTTCATCGGATCCTTTTTCTATGAGCATAATAGTTTCTCCCAGCATCCGGCCATCGTCATCCCCCCATTCTCGTGGCACACAATCGAATTCATGCATACACACACACGGAAACTTTCCCACACAAGGTGGTCTTCTTATTCGCTGGATTCCATCCTATCCCCCAGAACATTGCACAGGCAGGTGATGGCGGTTAGTTAGCGGATTGAGGGTTGGTTGGTTGCGATTCCTGGCTGCGGTAAGAACATTCTTTGAACGTTATAGAGCAAAAAGGGCAACAAAAAACTTATTCCACAATGTGTTCCACCAGCTTGAGCGTCCTGCCTGAGCTGTTGTTGTCGGAGGAAAACAGATGAAAAATTGAAAAACATCCTTCCTACGAACAAGCAAGCAAGCAAGTGTAGCTAGTTGGATGATTTCTTTTTTTCCTTCTGTTGTTCTCTGTGAAAGAAAATTCACACGAGAAGCGACACAGCCGAGAAAAAAAACCCTCAGCTAGGGTTAAGAACATTAGCGTCGTCCCGAAGCTGGCTTAGCTGAACATTGGGGCACCGGTAACCTAACCAGAGCAAGAGAGCGACAAAAAAGAAGCGCTAGGTGCCACAGCTCAGCCTGTTAAGGGGGGAATCGGAAAGAATAAATGATAGCGCCATGCACAGTGCAGAAGAAAAAAAAAACACAAAAGCTGAAAAAACTGGTTTCAAGCTTCTTGATGGTTTTTTTTGCTTTCTTTATCATCAATTTCTTTCCGATTACTAGTAGGGATTCAACATGAATCTCATCACGAAAAAAAGTTTATATGTTCCTGTAAAGAATTAGAAGTTGGATGAGTGTCCGTATGGTGATTTAACATAAAAATTGAGAAAAAAAATCGATAACTATGCAGCGTTTATTGTTTTTTATACTCACAACTCACCATTCACAAATATTTCCTTAGGGTCGCAACATGAGTCCACTGATGTTTTGTATGAAAATTAAAAAAATATACCTATCGAATTTTAAATTTTAAACTTCAAGAATTCTCCAAACAACTTCTCTCTCACTGCAAAGTGATCGCTCCACAAAGATATGAGGGCACTAACAGCCAAAAAAAAAATGCTCCAAACGTTACAACAAACTGTGTAACCGTTTATCTTTGGCGGGGCCCAAAACTTTCCGAAAACATGCTGTTAGGATTTTTCTTTTGTCTTCCTCTACCCTCTAGTATCTGTTTCTTAATTTCAAGGATTCTCCATCGCCATCGGGACGGCGGCGGCGGCGCGCGTTTCGAGAAGCTGAAAAGTAATCATCCTTCCATGATAGCTAGCTTTTTGCTCACGAAACAGGCAGAACACGACCCAAGGCGACGCGGATTAAGTCTGGATGGATATTAAAGTTGCAGCAACATACATAGAGCCCGGAACGACGGATTCAATCAATTAAGATAATGGGTATTGGGCGGCCCCCGGTTCCTTTTTGGCTTAATGTTTCCACAATTTTTGTATGAGTCTTAGAGAGATTTGGAACCGGAAAATCAACTGGGTGCAGTTGTTAGTTTAGTGAAGTTAAACGAAGTTTGAATTTCACTCAGGAAATCAGCTTATGAATTATTATTGACTTGTGACAGATATTGATCATTTTTTCAACCTTTTCAGATATTCTGGGCTACTTCTTAACCCTCCAAAGCTGTTCGGGTCTATATGACCCGAAGCGCACATTTCAAACATCTTTATATTCATTCCAATATATTGAAGAACTGGGAATTTCGACAGACCAAGTATGTTGTATGAAAATAATGATCAAAATAACAACAAAAAACTTAAATTTGAGTTTTTAAAATCGGTTCATTGGGAAATGAAAAACAGCTAAGCAAAGCCAATATTGGATCATCACAGAGAAATCTATAATTTCACAGAATTTTGAGCCAAATTTCATCACAGAATCTGTGTCACAGAACACAGAATTTTGACAATATTCACAGATTTCACAGAATTTTAAAAGTTAGGACGTTTTTTCAAAATTCAATCTTTAATTTCAATAGAAATGTTGGAAAATTATCCTTGAAATTAAAACAATATGATAAAATTGGTAATGTTAACTGATTTTTCTTCAGTAAAATGATTAAACGACGCAATTTGACATGACTTTTGGATAAAGTAAATGGGAAAAGCATCACAGAAAACCGTCACAGATTTTTTGGGAAAAATCACAGAAATTTAGAATTATTTTTCGTCAAAACATGGAACTTTTTTCCGCAACCTTGTATTGGATGTCGTTTTTTTCAAAGTAAGATTTTTTTACCGGAAGATCTGAGATAGCGATCAAAACTTTCATTGGACCCTAACATATTGTCGGAAAGATGGATTTTTGACGATTTCAAACATCAATGAAACACTTATAAAAAGAAAATCAGTCAAAAGATATGAGTATTTTCAATATAAAGTTGGTTTCTCGGACTTTTTTATTTCTGATCCAATTTTTGATAACCTGGTAGTACATATCTACTTTATTTTGAAATGTTGAATGACAAGAATAAATTACCTGCATAATGATTATTATATGATTAAAATCGGTTAACATTTACGGCCAGGAGAACGCCATCAAATTACAACTCAAATTCTCCCGAAGCGGATATTTTGGGTCAACGGCTTTGAAAGGTTAAAATGACCTGGCATATTATTATCTTGTTTATTTTTGTTGAAAACGCAGGTGACAAAAATGACAAATTAACAAAAATGATAAAAACTGCAAAAACAATAAAAAATTGAAAAATTTGCTCAAAAAATGACAAAGTTATGACAAAAATATGATAAATGTGGTGAAAACAGGACAAAAATATGACAAATATCACAAGAATATACAGTTGCGTTAAAAAAAGTATGAAATCGCGTGAAGCTGCGCACTCTCTTCCAATTTTGACAAGCTGTCGTCTTCAAATTTATTTCAAACTCTGTTGTAACATTTTCTTTTCCTAAACAATGGAGAAATCAAGTTTTTATCAATTCATAACACTATTTGTGAGAAATTTTGATTTTGTGAAGGAAAAAACCAAAATACATTGATTACGATGTTTTCCATACAAATATTCGTCTAAAAAAAATGAAATCGTCTGTTGGGCGATAATGAACCTAATTTTCGACCCGGCACCTTTTTTATCGCGATGATCGATTTTGATGAAACATGACCTGGTACTGGATCAAACATTTTTACATCTTTGGGCTAAATTTCAAGATTTTTCAACGAAAATTGTCTAAGATACAGCAAATTTTGTGAAACAGTTCAAAATTTCCCTTTTTTACGGAAATAACTGTATCTTTGTTCCGCAAGATTGTGTGAAATTTTTATGAAAAAATATCAACCGAGAGAGAAATAACAGCTTATCAAAATTGGAAGAGAGTGCGCAGCTTCTCTCGATTTCATTCTTTTTTTAACGCTACTGGAGCAAAAATTAATGAGTATGACTAGTATGACAAAAAAATAAACATAACAACGAAAAAACATTGAAAAAGTTAAAAAAAAAAAAAAAGAAAACAAATCTGACAATATGAAAAAATATGTCAAAATCATGACAAAAATTTAACAATGAAATGACAAAAATTCGAGAAACCTTTGTCAAAACTATGACAAATGTGATCAAAATAATGCCAAATTATGACATAATAATCTGACAAATAAAACATTATATTTAAAATAAAATAAAATAACCAAAAATGGCAAACTTAATGAAAAAAGTGTTAAAATGTGGCAATTAACAATATCAAAAATATAAAGTGGTAAAAATATGATAGAAATCTGACAAATATAACAGAATTATGACAAAAAATTGACTAATGTGGTCAAAAAAAGACAAAATCATAAAAATAAAGCAAACATTATGGCATAAGTATGACAAAAATAACAATACAATGACAAATTCGAAAAAAAACAAAATATTTACAATAATCTGACAATTATGACAAAAAAATGTCAAAATTATGACATAAAATTAACAATAAAATGACAAAAATTCGAGAAACCTTTGTCTAAATATGAAAAATGTGATAAAAATAAGTCAAAATTATGACATAAATCTGACAAGTATGACAAAATATTAACAAAGTAATTACAAAAAAAAAGACAATAAAAAGACAAAGCATGGCCAACTTAATGATAAATGTGGTAAAAATAACACCAATCTGACAGATATCACATTTTTCATATTTTTATCTCTTTGTCCTATTTTTTCATAGTTTGACAAAGTCGGACTTTGAAAAGACGGATTTTTGAAATAAATTCGTCATGTTTTTACCATAATTTTATTTCATAATTTTGTCATGTTTTGTCATTTTATAGTCTTATTTTTGTTATATTTTTACGACACCTGTCAGATTTTTGTAATTTGGTTGCCAATATTTTGTCCTAATTATGTATGTCCCATTATTGTGATTTTTCACCACATTTTTTATGTTTTTCCAAATTTTTATCGATTTTGGAATATTTTTATCAAATTTCGCGCTAGACAAAGCGTTGATTTCTTTTTGGAAAAATTTTTGTCAGATTTGTCAGATTTATCTTATTTTTTGACTTAATTTTTTTCACTTAAGTTTTACCACATTTGTCATAATTTTGTAATTTTTTTTTGCCAATTTTTTGTCATAGTTTTGTCCCTCACATTTGCCCACACACTCCCCCGTAAGCGTACTTCTCTCCAACCCGATCACTCATTTCTCATCCTTCCCATCTCTTCACACAAAGTAGTATTTTTTTATCGAAATCTTTCAAAAATAGATATTTTAGCCGCAATTATTCAATTTCTGTAAGTCTAGAGAGTCAAACAAGCTTTGTCACCATTCAACTAAACTTAATGATAGCAGAATGGACCTTTTTTCACTTTCAGCAGTGAAACTGAAAATGACAATGGATAATCTCATGAACCTGCAAAAAGCCTGAATGAATACTGACCGTGACCACCAATGTTGACAATTGGCGAATGAGTGTGCCAAGTGACTCCGGATTGAGCTTTCTGTTCATTATCGTTTGAATCCAGGTAGAAATAACTGATCAATACACTGTAATAAATTCAGCTGAAAATTTCTAACTGACACTGATTATTTGCAGCACTGGTCTAAATTTCCTTTACAGTAAAACCGGTCGTGACAGTCAAATTCATAACATTTCAATAAATGTTACGATTGAGATTTCGAGACATTAAAAATGTCGAAGTCGTCGTAACATTTCCAAAAAAAGTATGCCATTCTAGCAATCGCCAACTTTCCTCGGACGGTCATAACATTTTTTTCATAACTGTCCCGATCTTTGAGCATGTTGTGATATTCTTTCATTCGACTTTTATTCGAGTTACATTTTTTGGAACTACTTTCGCAAAAAGCAACAAAAACATAACAACTACATGATCCTCGTCCGTTTCGATGACTGGGACGTTGGTTCTTTATGACGGTTAAACGACATTTGTAACATTTATCATCTCTGATCACAACGAAACTTCGATTTGACTTCCAACCGGCGTGGCCAGATCTACGGATTTTTCCGTTGATCTGCGGATTTTGAGGATTCCTACGGACCAACGGATCGATGCTCGAAATCTACGGATTATCGGCGTTTCCAACTGATTTTCTGCGGATTATCGAAACAATTGAAGAGATTCTACGGATAATCAAAAATTCGAATTGACGATCAAAGAAAAAGTCATCAAATCTTAGAGCAAGTTCACCAGTGTTAGAGCAAGTTCACCAGTGTTAGAGCAAGTTCACTGGTGTTGGGAAAAAGAGGTAGAAATTTCGACACTTGAAGTACATTTGGAAAGCTTTACCATGCAACAATGTTTTCAAGATTTTTGGGCGTTGTATTTTTTTTACAGCACTGTTTCTATTTCAGCCGTATGTGATAGAAATCGAGCTTTTTTTGCATCAGAGCATGCGAAAATAGTACACGTGTTGTAAAATAAAATTGAAGATCGAACGGAATTGAGGATCTTGAAAACATTTTTGCATGGTAAAGTTTTCAAAATGTGCTACAAGTGTCAAAATTTCTACCACTTTTTCCCAACACCAGTGAACTTGCTCTTATTGAGCCAAAATTTCTATGCTTTTTGTTTTTTTTTATCAAATCTACGGTTCCGAGTAGGCCTTGCTCGGGTGTGGACGCGTTTTTCTGTCTGCTCGTTGCTCTGCAGATTTAAATTTTTATTCTAATTATTTTCCTTATGGAAAGTGAAATGTGGAAGAAATATAAAGTTTGTTTCATCGTGTCAATAAGAACTGTTGTGTGGAGTGAAGTTCAAAATTTTCGAGTGATTTGTGGCAGGAAAAGTTGGACATGCAATAACAATGAATGCCTCAATACGGAGAACGGCAGTCGACAAGAATGGCAAGGAAAGGAAATCTCGGTGAGAGCTTTCCAATTTTTTTGCAATACTTTGGATATTTTACTCTACTATGGCTTTAGCTGCTGTACTGTACTGAAATTTGGTTAACAAGAAGGTTTCCACATCCGAAAAATTTCGGAAGTTTTTTTTTCTTTGCTCGTTTTTAGCAGCTAGTAAAATCGTTATAGGGTTCGGTTGCTTTGATCATTAGAATATTTGATGCATTTTATTTTTGTTTTCCTCAACATTATTTCTCCTGATGTTTTAAAAATATTTTCTCATAAAACCGATTTTTTTATTTACTATTGTCA
The DNA here is from genome assembly GCF_029784155.1 of Uranotaenia lowii. NCBI lineage: Eukaryota > Metazoa > Arthropoda > Insecta > Diptera > Culicidae > Uranotaenia > Uranotaenia lowii. The sequence goes on from NC_073691.1 coordinate 214,376,339, forward strand.
TCCACTTGTGCAGGCTGCATGCGCGTTTATTTGTTCGCTCTATTGACAGCTGGGCTGGGATTGTAAGTAAAGTAAAGTTACTGAAAGACACGCATCTAAAAGTTTTGAAATAGGTACTTTTTAAACACTTCGATGCAAAACATATTTAAAAAATTCTGAGGCATTGGTTTAATTGAAATTGTGTAGGTACAATGAATGATAAAGTTGCTTATGATTTCATTAGTTCGCGATTTAAATCGCAGGAAACAGGTAATCTTGGTGTTCATATGTATTCCTTTTTGGTGTTGACATCTTTTAGGATGGACAAATTCTAAGGATTTCGGTGCTGTATTAATAATTTCTCTGCTCAAACAAATCTTTTCAAAAGTGGGCAATTGCGCTATAACCATGAACGATAACCTGAGATGAAGGTACAAGGCAAGGTTGCCGGAAAAAAGTCTATGTTTTTGTGAAAAAAAAATCTGTTTTTCTGTGATTTTACCCAAAAATTCTGTGATAGTTTTCTGTGATGCTATTTCCTTTAATTTCAGTAGAAATTCATGATAAACTGGGTCTTTATTACATTTTATTTGGAAAAAATCAATTATCATTACAAATCTCAGCATATCATTCTATTCTTATTCAAAGTAAGAAATCTTAATTTATAGTGGCAAAAAAATTAAAGCATTCGAAATCAATTCAAAATTCTGTGAAATCTGTGAATATTTCAAAATTCTGTGTTCTTTGACACAGATTCTGTGATGAAAATTTGTTCAAATTGCTGTGAAATTACAGATTTTTCTGTAATTTCGGCAACCTTGGTACAAGATTCAAGAACTAGACAGTGTTAAGCAGAGTTAAACCGAAAACAAACTGTGTTTAATGAGTCCACCAATGAACTCGTTCCCTGAGTAGGTAAGCCTTATTCTCAAAGTCATTTTGAAGCGTTAAGTGGCGACTGGCGTCTTAGCTCCCGGAAAGACAACACCGCAGACGGCCATTAGACAATGACTTTTCCCATATCACTTTATAACGATAACGCCCAGTACATGTGTTTGTTACCCACTTCAATGTGTGTGTGTTCAAAGTTTAGGAGCCACCGATGAAAGAAGCTAACATTAGGGGAATGTGTGGTCGGTTGATGTCGACTGCTGCAGCCGAACCCATTATTGCAATCTAACGATGCCGCCGCCGCTGTTTCACATTCTGGGGACGACGCCATGCCACCATCCCGAAAGGATGGATGGCACTTTTGACAGCGGTGAAGTGACGACAAGAACAACCGAACCGAAGCAGACGACGACGACAACGACGAGCGCCATCCACCAACAAAAACGACAACAACATCAAGTAGTATGAACCGACTACCGACTCTTCGCATTGAATTCGGTCGAAGATGGCGCAGAAATCTCTCACCAACAAAACGATGCAACGGCAATGGGATGGTTTGTCTGGCTAAGCTTGCTGCGATGCAAAACTGTCGTCGTCGACTCTGATCAGAAGAAGAAATTGGAGCACAACGTGACTGAGCATATGCAGTTGGTCGAAAAAGATGCACTGGGGGATGCGACGGGGTTGTAGATGGACCGGCTAAATTGGGGTTACATTCAGAGACTGACTGCTGATTGATGATGGTGGTGTTCTTTGGTACACAGTTTTGTAGGTTCGCCTGTGAGTGGGTGGAGAAGGGCGCGCAGACAGGGACAATTTATTTCAATCTAGTAGAATGTGTCTCCGGCGGACAATTATCATACCGGACCGAACCGAGCCGAAAGACGATGGTGAATATGAGGATGCGCGCCTAGCTGGAGCAGAACGGTTGGTGCAAAAATGATTAATTGACTGGCACCAGGAGTGTAATTAGTTGGTGCAACTAGATTATGGACTAGTCCAGCAGAGGTTATCGTCCTGAATCGTTATTGAAGGTTAATTTCATTTAACGACTTCAGTGAGTATCAAAACAATAAAAAAAATTGATACTTCTCTCCTTGTATGAATTATTTCATGGCAAAGCAAAGTTCTCGGTTTATTGATTGAAAGTGCATCAGTATCAATGTGAATTGAATTCGTATTAGAAAAACAAACACAAATTTCGATTGGAATCTGATTGAAAATTATGGAATTTTTTCGACCCCTACATCAACTTTAGTTTTACAATTAATCTTTCTCTCTCCAATATGCCCCCCAGGAAACGATTTAATGCTCAAAACATACAAATAAAAATAATGACAAACAAACGTGAATACGATTCAAATTGCTTCAAAAAAAAGACGACAGAGAGTCAACGCAACGATTTTCCACCTACCGAAGGAAAAGTGCGGTTAGCAATCCATGTCGTGACATAATCGAAATTCCAGCGCGCCCGTTCGCATTATTGTTATTGTTATTGATACCTTCGAAGAGACGGGGGTGGATTTCAGTGTTTGTGTAGCGACACAGACGAAAAAGTGGGGGATGGGGAGGTGGAGTGCCGTTGTATTAAAATTAACGAATATGTTCACTTGGAAAAATTCATTCGATTTGGTTTCGTGCGGCAGGATCGCCACGTTATAAGTATTCATCGAACGTGTTGCTGGTGTTCGCAAATATCCTGTCACGCTGGATGATGGCTCGATAAAGCCAACAAAACAACTTGTTGTCAAAGAAATTTTTTTTATATATATTCAGGTTAACTTTGTGGTAAAAAAAGCAACTAATTTTGTTCTCTTTGTCGGCAGTAGACTGTGTTTAAAGTTGGGCCAATGTTGACGTTATAGCGGTCATAGTTCAACGCCTACTTACCTAGTAGGAAAACCACCCTTGAAGATGCAAAATAACTTCGGCTCTCGACATTTCCATTGTTTCTGCCATCGAAGCTGTGGGTGGATAAATATGGTTCGAGCTTTATGAACCCCCGCACAAGTACGAACAGGAAAAAGTACGACGAAATTCTTCTTTTGTGTGGGCTCAAGAAGCTTGTCGGTTATCAATAATTTTCTCCATGCTTTCTTTTCAATTTAACATGAGAACTTTTATGAGTTTTAAAGATTTTCACGGATTTTCACGTCGTTATTGTTTACAGATTTAAGTTTTTGTGAAATTTTGAATTTGATTTAAATTATTTAAAAATAAAATAATGGTGGCTCCAGAGAGAGAGCCTTTGCAAGAAATCCAAAAAAAAAAATTCAATCCAAGACACTATTTTGGCCTACTATGTTTGAATTTAAAAATTGTAACCGAACAGTGGATCCAAAAACTTTCATCATCTCCTTTGTTAAGGAGTTTTTACGAAACCAACCGAAAGTTTTAAAGGTTAAAAACAAACTCATCACAATTCATGGCCGCAAAAAAAATGGAAAAACAAACTTTAAGCCAAATTAAATTCGTGCTCCAGCTGACGTTCGCTCCCGTTCCGAAACAGGAAGAACCCAAAAGAAGAAGCGAGGGTGGGCTGGCCACGTTCCGGATCGAATTCCGATAGGCCATGCCAAGCCAACCGGACGGAATTATTTATTCGCGTGAATTGTGAATCGAATTTTTGCGCGCCAGCTCTACCAACTAGCTGGCAGACGGATGGCGGTGACGGATGATGGTCCAGGGAAGGTCGAGAGCGAGTGCGGTTGTGCGTGCATAAAACCGTGCACCAGAAACACCTCCCACCCGACGAACGGGACGCCACTTTTCGTGACGAACAAACAGCAGTCAGATTAAGTGATTTTAATGGACGTGTACCTGCCGGGCGATAAAGTGCGGTGAATACTTCTCACCAGCAGTGTGTGGAGTTTTTTTTGCGGTAATTGCATTTTTTTTTCGAAATTTTTCGAAGCAGCAATGAAATTCCACATACTTGGTACAACCACGAACGGAAAGTGATTTATCGCTTCTCGAAAGATCAATGATTTTCGCCGAGCTTTCCATAATATTGAATGGTTAATGTTAAATATTACGGTCCCCTGTCATCTTGAAAACTCTATCGGATGTCCCCTGTCTAGGCGACCGCAAACCCATTTCTAGTCCCTGTGCTAAGAATTGCGAATCGAATTGACAGCTTTACAAATGACATCTTTTCTATTGTGGTGCGCTACTATATCCAACCCCAATCTCGAATAAATCTTCCGATTCAGTTCCGTTCCGAGGGAGCGGGATTTTTATTACATTTCCGCGACGACATGCGGCAACCAACAACGTCAGCAAATTTCTTTTACAGATTTTTTCTTCTCGCAATTCCACATTTTCATTGTCAGTAACCACCGGGTGAAGAAGGTTTCTTTTCTGGGACGCTTGTCAAGTTTTGTATTTCTGCTACCCTATTTCCACAACTCACGCTTTGACCGGTTCGATTGTCAGCTGAAGTCAAACGAAGTTAGCTAGAACTATATTCAAGCTTGGGCCGAAAACTGATTTTTCTTTATCCCAGTTGACTGTTGAAGATTAACAAGTTCTTTTAGGATGTCATATTGCATTAAAAATTTTAAAAATCTATCCTGAACTATTTTATGAGGGCATTTTATAGAGAAAACTGATTTCAGCAGCAAATTTATCCGACGATGTTGTGTAATGAAAAAATTTAGTTCACCGTTTGCGACTTTGACACAAGACTATGTCAAATGGGTATTATTCCAAATGGCATTTATGCCAACGGCGTACAATCGATTACACACATCTTGCATCGTGTGTGATGTGGAACATCTGAGCTTATTTTGGGATCACAACTTTAAAATGCATTTTCTGGGCTTTAGAAGCGTTTTTTGGACATTCTTAACTTAATTTGGGATACCAACTTTAAAATGCATTTTCTAGCCTTTAGTATAGTTTTTTTTCAACATTCTGAGGTGAATTTGGGATCGCAACTTTAAAATGCATTTTCTGACCTTTACTATAGTTTTTTTCAACTTTCATTTTCTGGGCTTTTTTCGACATTCTGAGCTTAATTTGAGATGCATTTTCTGGCCTTTAGAAGCGTTTTTTCGACATTCTAAGCCTAATTTGGGATCACAACTTTAAAATGCATTTTCTGGGCTTTGGAAGCGCTTTTCGACATTCTGAGCTTAATTTGAGAAACCAACTTCAAAATGCATTTTCTGGCCTTCAGAAGCGTTTTTTTTTACATTCAGAGCTTAATTTGGGATACCAACTTTAAAATGCATTTTCTGGTCTTGGAATTGTTTTTTCAACATAATTTGGGATGCATTTTCTGGGATTTGGAAGCGTTTTTTCGACATTCTGAGCTTAATTTGAGATACCAACTTTAGAATGCATTTTCTAGGTTTTAGAAGCTTTTTTTGACATTCTGAGCTTAATTTGGGATCACAACTTTAAAATGCATTTTCTGGCCTTTAGAAGCATGTTTTCGACATTCTGAGCTTAATTTGGGATCGCAACTTTAAAACGTATTTTCCGGCCTTTAAAAACGTTTTTTCCACATTCTGAGCTGAATTTCTGATCACAACTTTAAAATACATTTTCTGGGCTTTAGAAGCGTTTTTTCGACATTCTGAGCTTGATTTGGGATCACAATTTCAAAATGCGTTTTTTGGCCTTAAGAGGTGTTTTATCGACATTTTCGGGGAAATTAATTTATTTAAAAATAAAAAAAAACGCCTTATGATACCTTAAAAATGAAGAAAACCTATCCATTTTCTTTTCTTAAAAAAAAAAAGAAGTAATAAAGAAATGAATAAAAAGTGTCCCATGGTACCCCAAACTCTACTAATATTTTAAAATCAATTTAGTTGAAACTTCTTTAAAAATACGGAAAAGTAAACTAATAGGAAACCTCTATAACTTTTTTTCGCAGAACTTTGAATAACTTGAAGTTTTGGCAAACGTTGATAAATCAATTTAAAACTTGTATTTTGAAATGTTATGTTTTAAAGTTCTGTCAAGAATTCTTGATTCACCCAAGACATACAAAATGCTATAAATTATCGTTTGACCAGTATTTGATTTTCAACGCCTATTTTAGATTCAATGCATTACATTTAATAACTTTGTCGAATGAAGTTATAAGAATTTGTAGTTGAAATAATCTTCCAGATTATTAGTTATTCGTTCCTATTTTGGATTTCCGTTCAACCACTACTCATGATATTTTCCTTCGAAAAAAGGTGATAAAATACATCCAGTTTTCGAATTGATTTTGAATCTTTTATCGCAAATAAGTTTTGCAACGCACAATTTTGCTAAAATATTTCGTGTTCGAACCGCGTGAGATCAAAAGTTTAAGCTTCTTAAAGAAAAAAATAAAACCGACTTCCATCATTTGATTACGGCCATTGACAGATGCCACAAACGGAGTGTGCCATCAATCAAAATCGATCGCACGCAGCAGCAGCCTTCTTTGATGTTGATTGAGTTAGTTTTTTTTTACTTTGTAAGTATTTCCAAGCTACTTTCCATCCCTCCTCTGAACGATTGATACACCACGCGCCTCCTTCGATTGTATGATTGTGGAAATAAGCAGCGGCGCGTAGCGCAGGAAAAAAGAAGGGCGTATAAACTTTTTCCAACCGGAAAAGACTTTTCCATTCCATCCATTTCGATGATAGAATCAGGCAAACCACCACCACCTTTGAAGATCTGTCACGACGACGGGAAAACCGTAGCAATTTCACAACTCACCTCTTTTAATATCAACCAACCAACTGGATGGATGGCGGTTAGAGAAGAGATAAACAAAAAAGAGGGAAATCAAGTTCCTCTACATAAAGTTACTTCGGAGAGGAGTTGCGGTGGAGTCGCGCAACGAAACCACAAATCATTTCGCGGCTCTTGGTTATGGGGTTGTAAAAAAAATATCGGTGTGGAAGAAATCGAAGTAAAGCTTAGTTCTTTTAGAAATGGGACACTTTCTTTTGCTAATAACTCGTTTACTAGTAATTGGACATTCAAAATTTTGGCAGCATTTTGTTGCCTGTAAAAAGTACTATCCGACCTATTTTTTTTTCAAAATTTAAAAATAACGCGTTTTTGAGATATTTACGATGCAAGAGAAAAAGGAAAAAATAATTTTGCACAGTTTAATTCAAAATCCATCATAATCAAATTGATAGTTCACAAAACCGTTGATTATTCGAAGAATTACTGTTTGTAAGTGGTGGAAAAGTATGCAAATACTGTCAAAAATGTCCACAAAGTTGAAATCAAGCATTGAAGTGAAGCATATGATCGGCAATTCCGGCTAAGGGTGGTCAGGGAATCAAATCTCAAACCAGCATTTTTAATTTTCAAAAAGCGAAAAACTAAGGGTAGATCGCTGAAATTTCAAAAAAAAAATTTCTCCGATAAGCTGAAAGTGTTACCTGGTAATGAGTCATTCAAACCACACCTCAAACACTAAATTTTTGCTAGTTCCAGAGCTCGTAAGCTGTATAGCCGGTTCCGAGGCTATGGGACAGATGATTTCTGATGAACGACAAAACTTATGAAATACCCTTTTTAAAACAAATTCCAGCGTTTGAATCCTATACCATTTCTGCTCGTGGCAAGTCCCGAGTATATTAAGGTATGTATTTGCTGGTTATTTTGTATAAAAATATTATGGTTTGCAAAAATTTTGCTCCTGTGTAAAGAAATAACAATATTCAAAACGAAAACTATGGTTTTCGCTGCTTTTAAAAGCCTATAAAGAGTAATCTTTTATGTACCCTTCGCAAACTACGATCTATACTAACCGATTATACTTTAAGTTTAATCTCATGATAATTTTACTTCATTATTGCCATATTTTGCTAGCAGAAATTTCACTAAACACGCTAAAAAAGTGGCTCAAAAATAATCAAATTTGTTAATTTCGAAACATCTGTATCCACTAAATTGTGCTCAGTTTCTTTTAAAAGAGAAGTATTGGTCCGAAAAGTAGCGGAAATTGAAGGAAGAGGATGTAGCCACCTAAAATCCAGATTAGACGAAGTATTAGTTTGAAAAACTGATCTCAATTATGACTGAAAAAAGTGTGCGCTAGCCGATGGGAGGTACCAAGAATAAAGTAGAATTAATTCTTACAAAAAAACGATAAATATTTTTTTTCAAATTTTTTCATGAATTATCATAAGATTATCTTCATTTCCTTCATAGAAAGTTTTTAGATCAAACGAAAGGTTTTTGAGATACACGCATTCGTAACTGTCCCATTTCTAAAAGAACTAAGCTTTAGGCGCCAGGTTACACTGAGACAAACCACCAGGAAAAAACCACCAACTAAAATTGGGAAAGTCCAGGAATGAGTCCAGGTGAGATATGTAGTGTGGAGGAGAAAAGATGCAACGAGAAAAATCGCACCCGATATTTCGAAACAAACCGACCGACCGACACTCTGCAGACATCAGAGAAGAACCGGAGATGAAAGGCCCCCAAAACCTTAACGAGAACTCGATCTTATGCTGGAGCGAGTAACCAAAAACAAAAAAAAACGGCAACCCTCTGAATGAAAGATGTAGAATGTGTTTAAAACTACAGAGATTTACAGCTTTCTATTTTATGGCAATCGTTGGAAGAGAAATGGTGAGACTTTCCATCAGGTTCCGTTGCCGTTTATTTTGCTTGGGATTTTTTTTTGCTCTCGCTCGCTGTTTTTCTGAGGCGGCATCGTGTCTGCTGCTAAATTTCGTTCGGCAGGTTCTGATTGCGTTTGCCATTTAACCTTCTTTGGCCGGGGTGTTTCGGAAAATTCCAGGCGCCCTTGAAGATATTTCGTTTAATCCAGTGAGGAAAACTCAGACAGACAGAAACACACTGGAAAAAATCAATAAGATGGTTTCGGATGCACCGCTAGGTGATTTGAAGCGCTTTTTTGTGACTCTTTTACGCTCGTTACCGGCACTGATTCGATTCGTTTTTTGCTTCACTCTAGTAAGTCGAAATAAGAGCAGTAAAATAAATACAAGAAGAAAAAAAATGGAATCCACTGGAAATTGACTCCCCCGTTTGTTTTTTCGCTCCCGGGAAAAAGGACCAACAAGAAGAAGAATATCTAACGATTCGCCGAAGGTCTTTTCTGGTAATCTTATTTGGAAATAATACCCCTGTGCGCCAACTGTTTCCAACTGGAAATGGATTCAAAAGCGAGCCTGGTCCGGGCGGGACCGCGTGGAAAACGAAATAGGTCCGTCGTCCGTCGTAATTCCATTTCATGGGCAGGAGGAGGTCTCACTTTCTGTGTTGCTTAAACGAATCTGAGTTGTCGTTTGTTTTTTTTTTGCTTCCCGTTTCGCTGTTCCAGTTATTTAGAAGAAAAGGCTACCTTATTTAGTTCGTAGCATTCTGCTCGGAAATCTACCCCGGATAATCTTGATTCTGGACAGAAGAAAACTCGGTTTTCCGGGGTGAAATTTGCTCCCCGGCTTTTGATTAGTTTAATTTTCTTGGAAGCGGAAACGTTTGCGGGGATTTCGCATTTTGAAGGGATCCATTTCTTTGAGTGGAACTAAGCGACTAACTATTGTTGGTATAATTCAAACATTGAAAATGGTCATTTCGGCAATAAAAACACCCCATAAATGCATAAATTAGGAAACATAAAGTTGTTATTGAAGTAAATTTAAAAAACTAAATGATTCTCTATTCAACATCGAATCTGTCTTACTTTAAATAGAATTTCAAATCACTTTCGCCTGAAATTAGAGTTGGAATAAATAGCCTAAGACGAACCTACCTCATCGTAATCGGATTCCGGAAGTTTGGCTGCCTGGCTGTTTTGCATATTTCATGCGGAATAAAGACGTACCTGCCCCTACCTAAAACGCAGCTTCCCGGAATGTAGGCGTTCGGAGGAAAATCGCAAAAAATATGCCTCGCCGAACCGAAAACCCAGCTAGCTAATGTAATTAATGAACTTCGGTAAGTGCACGTATTTATTTGCTCTCGAAGATTGGGAAAACCTGAGGTTGATTTTGTACTTTTATTTGGCGTTTTTTATTCAATTGAATTCCTGTCAATGTATAGATAGATGATTTTGATGGATTCACATTAAAATTCTTTGATTTTCTATCAATCTGTTGGTTATAAAGATGAATCACCGAGTTTATTTGAAAAAAAAATTCAAACCTTGTAGGAAATAAGAAATTAGTATGAAATTTATGTGAAACATCTTTTGAAGATGTTCGGTAATTTTTTGACGGTCGCCATGGTAGGAGTAGAGTTATCCAAGAAGTATCCCAGTCTATTTTTTAAATTTATTTGCACGATTTTTGATTTCCATTGATAAGGTTGCGAGAATTTTTTCAGCACTTATCCGGGCCGGACAAATCCGGGCTATTTTGTCTTAATACTTAATCTTTAAAATTGTCGATCAAATACGGGCAATATCCTGGCAATTTTGGTCAAAACTCATGAGTTACTCAAAAAAATTCAAGATAAAATTTAAAAAAAAACTATCAAACAGCAGTAGATTTTAAATCGTATTCAAGTCTTCCAAAAAACCGTTCCTGGTGGCTTTTAATAAACATGCTCCATATGTGTTTTAGATTCCCTTAACTGCCTGAAACTGCCTTAAAAACGCTGGCGGAGTCAGAGAAAAATACTAAAGGTCCTAAATCTGGACAGGAGTTGTTTAGTGCATCCAGTATTGAATATGCTTCTGCGCTAAAAAATAGATCAAGCAGATTGTAAGGGAAGACTCCAATATATCGTATGAAACTTGAAAAAACAGCATTTACCTACCAAAGTGGAGGCAATATACATACAAATTTTCAACTTCAGGCTAAAGCGATAAGAGTATACGATTTCGACACCATATTTATACATACTGAAAGAATACAAGAGAGCACAAGTTTTTTCTCTCAACGCACGCGAACCGTTGCCAGCGACAATAAAGTCTGCTTCATTTAATATTGGAACAAATTCTTTTGCTCATTGTGGCGCTCCTAGTGGACGGATTTGGAAACTTTTTTCACCCACGTGTCGGGAAATTCATTACCTTTCACCATGTATTTATGTCATAACACCAAACGATAGCATTTTGTAAACAACCGCCATGGAAGCCGAACGGAGAGATCAAATTGTGCACAGTTTTCTTGAAAATCCATTGTTGTCGGCATCGAAGCTAGCTAAACAGCTTAAAATGCCCAGAAATACCGTATGGCGTGTTATCAAGCAGTACAAGGAAACATTGACGACGGCTCGGAAGCCGCATTCGAAGCGTCGGAGTGGAACTGTCGACCGGAAACTGCGTGGGAAAATCATCAAGGCCGTCAAGAGGAATCCCAATCTTTCAGACCGCGATTTGGCCAATAAGTTCCAGGCCGCTCACAGTACGGTGCGACGAATTCGTCTCCGGGAAGGAATAAGGTCATTCCGAGCCAGCAAACAGCCAAATCGGACGCTGAAGCAGAACAATGTGGCCAGAATCCGTGCTCGAAAGCTGTACGACCAAGTGCTGACCAAGTTCGACGGATGTAAAGTCTGCTTCATTTAATATTGGAACACAAACAATTGCGTGTAGTTCAGTCATTTATTAACGAATTCATAATTTGTTTTTCATACAAATGTAGCATTTTCTTTACTCTTTCATAAAAAAAATTAAAAAAATTATTCATTGCTGTTTCGAACAAATTCTCGTACTCGTACTCGTAAGAAAACTGTGCACAATTTGATCTCTCCGTTCGGCTTCCTTGGCGGTTGTTTACAAAATGCTATCGTTTGGTGCTATGACATAAATACATGGTGAAAGGTAGTGAATTTCCCGACACGTGGGTGAAAAAAGTTTCCAAATCCGTCCACTAGGAGCGCCACAATGAGCAAAAGAATTTGTTCCAATATTAAATGAAGCAGACTTTATTTGCTGCCTCTGCCATTGGGCAATTCTTGCAAATACACCATCTGATTTTTAGCAATCTGGTTGCACTGCTGCTCGCAGAGAGAACCAACAAAGCTGTTCTCTTTTTTGCACACGCGGGAGAAGAAAAAAAAAAGGACGAATTCGTCTGCCAAATTTACAAACATGGCGGACTTTTTATCATATCCGATTTAAACCATTTAATCCGACTACGAGTAACGATTTTTACGACTTTTTACTTGCGTTAGTTGGAATTACGATTCGCAGTAACGTTTTTAATGACTTGAGTTATTTTTTTAATGCGATTTTATGTTTGCTGGGCTAACACAGGGTTTTTTGCAAGATGAAATTTGGCCAACTAAGTGTAGGGATGAGATGAAAGATGTACGAAAATAAATAAAATTTAATTGAAAATAAAATAAAATAAAAGTTGTAATCGGCAACACAGAAGATAGATAAAGAAAATCAATGTTTATGGGAACGTTTGTTATTTTGGCAACACTAGGCAAAACGAACAAAACAAAGCCTGTCATTGATCTATTCTTGTGAATAAACGACGTATCTGAATGAATCTCTGAATTGAGATTCATAAGAATCGTAAAATCACGACAATGGCGTGGTTGGTAGAATAAGGACAGAAAGCACAGATTGTCAAGGCTGCTGCTACGAAACATTTATTTCTAATTCGGCCTCCGGTATGAGAGACGGATTGGCACAGGGAGCAAAGATTTTAGAGGCTGCTGCTACGAAAAAAATTTTTGCTGATTCGGCCACTAAAAAAAGACGGAATGGCTTTGGAAGCGCAGATTTTTAAGATTGCTGCTGCTGATCATTTGTTTTGGTTTGGCTTCCCGGTGTAAAAAGATTTGATTTTGCCTTTCGGTGGAAAAATATGGAGCTGGCTTTGGAAGTACAGATTTTTAAGGCTGCTGTTTCTGATTATCTGCTTCGATTTGGCCATCCGGTGAAAAAGAAAAAAAAACGGAATTGGCTCAGGAAGTACAGATTTTTAAGGCTGCTGTTGCTGATTATCTGCTTCGATTTGGCCATCCGGTGAAAAAGAAAAAAACGGAATTGGCTCAGGAAGAACAGGTTTTTAAGGCTGCTGTTGCTGATTGTTCGTTTTGATTTGGCCTTCTGGTGGAAAAAAAGACAGGATTGGCTTAGGAAGCGCAGATTTTTAAGGCTTTGCTTTTGATTTTTTTTTTCATTTTGATTTGAATTTTTAAGGCTACTGCTGCTGATTGTTTGTTTTGAATTAGCCTTCTGGTTGGGAAGGCTGTTTCTAAGAATACTATCGAATTATTCCGGCTCTGGTGAATAGAGACAGAGTTACAAGAAAAGCACTGTTTGAGAAAGCTGTTGCTAAGAATGTTTTTTAAAATGTTCTGAAGAAAAAAACAAAAGCCGAAGCTTCAAAAGTTTTAATTGAGAATAGAGGTAAGAAGGAATGTAGAGATGAGATGAAGGATGTACGAGAATAAATAAATTTCTATGGGAAGGTTTGTTATTTTGGCAACACTAGACAAAACAAACAAAACAAAGCCAGTCATTGATCTATTCTTGTTAGTGAAAGACGTGTCTGAGGGGGCATCCATAAATTACGTAACGCTCCTAGGGGGGGGGGAGTAAGCTCGAGCGTTACGAATTGTGACATAGGGGAGGGGGGGAGGTATGCTCATCTTTACGTAACGATTTTTCCTCATAAATTTCAGTTTAATCGCAGCTATTATGATGTCATGCAATTTTTACAGAATGATAAGCCCACCAGAATCAGCTTAAAATTGTAAGCTTCAACATGATTAAACTGGTTTGTAACCTTCCCTTTTTAATGATTCTGACATAGACTCCTTAAACTGTGTATTGGATATCCAAGAAATAATCGCTAGAAAACCGAATATTAGCTATGTACATTAGACTGCCCCACATTTGTATGGAAAATTCAAAACCTGTAAAATGTTATGCGCTGCAGGCTAAAATTGATCCTAGTCCTAGTACAAGATCTCATGCCAAATTTGGGCCAGATCGGATCACGGGAAGGGGTCGCTCAACGAGCCTAAAATTTGTATGGGATTTTGAGACATTTTGTTCGGGAGAAACATGAAAAACCAGTTTTTCATCAATAACTTAGGTTCCCGTCGGCCGATTTCTTTCAAAAACGAGTTTTCTTAAAGCCTAAATTTTAAATAATATTTCATCCGAAGACTGCATTTCAATTAGAGTTAAGACAAGAAAGTTATTAGGCTTCAAAAATGGGCTAACTTTTTTAAGGATGGTATTCATCACTGTTAATGAGTCGAGGCGGTCGAGCATATTGACGCCTCATTAATAGTGCTGAATACCACCGTTAAAAAAGTTAGCCCATTTTTCAAGCCTTATAACTTTTTTATCTTAACTCTTATCGAAATGCAGTCTTCGGATGAAATATTTGTCATAACTTAGGCTTTAAGAAAACTCGTTTTTGAAATAAATCGGCCGACGGGAACCAAAGTTATTGATGAAAAACTGGATTTTCGTGTTCCTCCCGAACAAAATGTCCCAAAATCCCATACAAACTTAAGGCTCGTTGAGCGACCCCTTCACGTGATCCGATCTCGCCCAAATTTGGCATGAGATCTTATACTAGGCCAAGGATCAATTTTAGCCTGCAGCGCATAACTTTTTCAAAAGTCGGGTCATTTGGGGCACTCTAATGTACATTTACCCCCAAGAACTCTATTCAACCTTAAGACGGAAATTTTACTATTTTTTCTCAATTAATTAAAAAAATGCAATTTTGGTTATTCCGACGAATATTACTTAGTGGAGTATATTTTTCATAATTGTGTTATTTATTTTGCACCTTGAACAAAATAAATTAAACAAGGTACATAGATCATCAGTTAACAAGCACAGAACAACTAGTAATAAGACAATCATTTTATTTTATCAGAGAGTTATCATCAATGAGTACTAAGAAGTGATTTGAATACATATTAATTCCGTTTCGAAGAACGTTAATAAATTTTATATTAAAATCTTTTCTTACCATCGAAAACCATTATTCAAAAACATGGAAAAATGGGGAGGGGGGTAATTATTAGCGTTACGTAATTTTCATAGGCTGGTACGTCCAAGCGTGACGATTTGTGACATACGGGGGGGAGGGGGTCAAAAAAGTGCATTTTTGCGTTACGTAATTTATGGATGCCGCCTGAACGAATCTCTGAATTGGGATTCATAAGAATTGTGAAGTTATGTGAATACAAGGGATTATGTAGAAATTCTTGTGTGTTTATATCTCGTTTGAGAAGTGTCTCAAGAACTGCATCCGATATCTATCTTTTTCCATACACATACCTGTATCAAAAAAGAAAATTTCGAAAAAAAAAACCAAAATTTTGATCTTGAGATGATTTTTAAAAGTTTTCATCTGAGCTTAGAGTTTAGAATGTGACTCCAGAATATCCTTAGTTATTCATCAAAATTGGATACAAATAGTATTGCGTAGCACATTTCGTGAGATATTCATAACCCTTCGAAGTAAAATTGTTGGATCATTCCGAGCCATCGCTTCCAACTTGCTGCCGATTGCAGCAGAACCAAAACAAAATTTTGCTTTGGTTTTCCACTGGCTTTGAGCAATTCAAAATTTACGATGACATAATTCCCTTTTTTTGATGACAGTTCACAGGTCCTGTTCACAAAATATTACGAACGAGAAATGGGGTGTAACGAAATTTTTCGTGTAGCTGCAGGGTCAAGAAATTTAACTCAAAACTCAGTTTAAGGATAACGTCCCATTTTGTGAATTAAATTTAGCGTATTTTTTGGTTTCTTGACGGAAATCTCTCCGGGAATGTACAAAATGTTGAAAAAAATTCTTAAAAAGTAGTCGATTAAAGCGTGATGGGTGAATTTTCTCAATGCTGCTAAAAACTCCTACATTTCGTGAAAGCTATGTTCTCAAGTCGCGATCTGGATTAAAATACTAAGGAGCCATGATAAAAATTCAATTGACAACTATACGCAGTACCAATAAGCTTTTGAGCGCCTTTCATTGGTCGAATCCCAACAATAGAATAAACTGAGCGTAAAATTGAAAGAAGTGG
The DNA here is from genome assembly GCF_029784155.1 of Uranotaenia lowii. Taxonomy (NCBI): domain Eukaryota; kingdom Metazoa; phylum Arthropoda; class Insecta; order Diptera; family Culicidae; genus Uranotaenia; species Uranotaenia lowii. Next base: position 214,392,161 of record NC_073691.1, read on the forward strand.
CATTTAATGTTTTTGATAAATTGTCTTTCAATTGAATAGAGGCACTGAACAGAAAAAAACCAAAGACAATTATCGTCTTATTTCTTGAACCCTTCTTTGTTTTTCTGCTGCCTGAGTCATTCGTCCAATGACGGAAGATATACCGCACTCATTAATGATTCCACTTCCATCCCACACATAATTCTCGTTTACGGATGATCTGTTCGTTCCAAAGTGCAGTTTCGGCCTGTCAATAATCGACCCTTGGCTTTCAAAGTGTTCAACGTTGAGGGCATGTCAATTTATTGACGTTTTTAACAAATTTCCGGTTCTGATTTTGTTAATTTAAAAATTGACATTCATATCATTTGACAAATTTATAAAGCCACTGGAAGGTCGTTGACTTTTAAAACGAAACTAATAGGGCACCATTACTGCTAATCGTTTCATACGGCTCTCAATTAGAAATTTATCCAGCAATTACCACGTCCCCATCATCGCCGGGACAGGAATAATGGATGAGCGTTTGTGTTGCTACTGCTGCGCTGCTCCATGTCCGTCCATATTCAGTCAGTTTTCACAGTCCATTAGTGAGCGAAAAATTGCGCCAAAATAAATGACAGATGCCGGCGGCTGGCTCGTCGTTTTCCAGCAGAAGCCGGAAAATTTTCCTCGCGAACCCACGACAGCACCAGCCACCAGGGCAAAGTGTCCCGGCTAAAATTCATTATTTTCTGTCTGTCACGGCTCGATGGCAGAGGAAAATGTTATGTTCGGAATTCGAATGCTACACTCTCTGCATAAACATATAACCTACATATTGAAAAGTAAATAAAGGTTGCGGTACCTACACTCTACTGCTTAGCCCCTTTTCTGTAGAATTTTCTCCGGGGCAGAACAAGCAGAAGGAGCGATCAGAAAACACGAAGGAAATTCTTCATTCAATCATCTGCTTCATTTCTTCTTTTCACTTGAAGGTTCTTTCTTCGGCTGCCGGAATCGAATCAGAAAGAAAAATTGAATTCGGTTGGTAGTAGATCTTCAGATCTTCCAGCAGAAGAAAAGAAACGAAACGGAACAGAACAACCTCATTGTGTTCGAATAATGCAGGAAATGGGTTTTCGTGTGAAACGAATGAAGGAGCAAGGCGAGAGCAATCGATGTCGATTCCATTCCCCCGGAGGAGGTGTCCTTCCTGCTTGAATTTTCCTGTGCTATTTCATCAGTTTTTCTTCCTGTCCTACTTCTGTCAATCGTTGTATCAGTCAGAAGTATACTAGGTACACCGCGATTTAGTGCGTAAGCTCAGATTGGTACCCTCAGTGATGAATGTGGGTCAACTGAAATCTCAGGTTTTTCTTTTACAAATCAAACAACAAACTTAAACAGTTGTGCTCTATTTTAATGAAATTGCGGTGAATTCGTGCATCCATGGTAAAAAAAATCACCATTAAATTTTTCACTAAAAATATTTTTTCCTATGTCAATATTTTTATTTTATTGTTAATTGTTGTAAAAATTTTTGTTCAGTTTTTGTCATTTCTGTCAATTTTTTAAACTTATTGTATCTTTTTTCTATTTCCGTTAATATTATATTTTTAGTCTTTTTTTGTTATTTTTGTAAATTTCTGCTTATCAGATTGGCCAACACATTTCAATTTCCAAATTCCTTTTTATCTCGGTTTGCCCGATTGATATTTTATGATTTTTCCGGTTTGTTAAGGAAAATTTTCAATTTTTATGATTTGGATTTTATAAAATATTTTTTTATATGATGTCATGTGAAACGTTCAAAATTTCAGGTTGAAGTTCCGATTTAAAATTAGTTAAATTAGCGCTCTCGTTCTAAATTTTACTTTTGTATTCTGAGATCTGCAATTATAAATATAATCAAGAACGATGGATCTCTGGATGAATTACTTATATAAATTTCAATTTTAATCTCTATCCTCAAGTTTGATATAAATTGCAACTGATAGTTATTTTTATTTTTGTTTCTACTCTGCAAATCTGAAAACAAATTACGCTATTATTTTTCTTTAGCATTTTGAAATTTTATTTTGATTCTCTTCTTGAATACTGAATTAGGTTTTTCGTTGGATCAATTTCAATTTGTTTTTTTTTTTTAAAGCCTGATTTCCAGGTTCTGAAATCTGGATTTGACATAATAATCGAAATTCTGAGTCTAAGTTTTCAACGCGACTTCAAAAATGTAGATCTTGAACTTTAATTTTAAAATCCTAATCCAAATTTTGGAAATTATTTTTCGACTGAATCTGGAATTTTCAAATCATTTTGTAACTCATGAACTTAGGATCCGTAACTTTTGAACATTTTATTCCGCATAAAGAATGCGATCACACCTGTTGAACCGCAAAATGTGTAAAAAAAAATCACACAAAAACTTAAGGTTGTCAGCACGTATCCGAGCCGGACAAATCAATGCAATTTTATACGAAAACCTGGCAAAATCAGGGCATTTAATTTAAAAATTAACGACCAGGAATTCGGTCAATATTCAGGCAAATTTTGTCAAAACCCAGAAGTTACTCAACAAAAATCAAGAAAATAAAATGAAAAAAATTGATTCGGCAGTGTGTGTTCTTTTTTTTTTTAATCCAGGCAAAATCCGGACATTTTTCAATGAAATCCGGGCAACCGGGCCGGGCTGTTCTTAAATTTTGTATTAAATATCTGGCAATCTGGTAACCTTACAAAAACTTATATCATGTTCTACCCTCTGTGCATTCATCAACAAACCAAATAACATGGTGGTCAATAAATATCAGGTTTTTGGTTCCCGTGTTTTTCTCGATGTGAATCGTCGGTCTTATAAATACGCTAGTTTTCAAGATAAAACTGAGTTTAATAAAAAAAAACTATACTCGAAACCATAGGTGATATGAATAAGAAACTAAACCAGCAATTGCTTTCCTAGTTTTTGCTTAGTTTACGAGTTCAGTAATGGCATATTTTTTTGTCTATAAATTACACCTTTCGTAAACGTACTTAAAAAAATGCTAATGATAAAACTCACATAAAAAATCTCATTTGCAATAATTCAATTTATTTAAAAAAAACTTTTATCGTGACACCTTTGCAAAACTTTGCTTTTCTTGAAAATAATAATTTGACTTAAGTGTAAGTTTGGACTGTGTGAGTAAAACACTAGATTTATATACCACGTGTTTAGATCTTTAACATTCCATCTTTATTAGCTCATCAAATTCTTTCAACTTTTTGGTCGGACTCTTCAAAGCTGATGCCCGCACTTTTGCAATATTTTCATTACATTTCTGCGCATTGTTTAGAGTTTCGGTTAAATATAACCTTTTTTCTGAAAGAAAGACCATATGATAAAATTTTGAGCACTATTAATTTTGGACCAATTTATAATAATTCATAAGAAATATGTTATACGTCAATCTAAGTTTTCGAGATATAAATCCAGTCAAAGAACTATCTGTTTCCAACGTATAAATCTATATCCTACTTGTTGGTCTCGATATTATCATTTTTTTTCATTTTTTTCACTTATTTCTTCATCCAGTCCTTAAGGTCTATTTTTTCCTAATATTTTGTGCTCGAGAAAGTTTTTACGACGTTTCATTGTTTAAAAAAAAGATAAAATATTTGGAAAGTGGAAAAATAACAGTTCGGAGCACAGTAGCTGAGCTAAAAACACTCGATTTTTGAAGAAACTCTTGACTTTCATGACCTCCGTGAGAGTTGAAACCCTACTTTTCATGATGAAGTGAATGAACTTTGAAATTCTATTGATATAAGTACGGGATAAAGATCCATGCAGAATTTTCCCAGGTTTTATTCGAAATTACAGGTTTTCCCGGTTTTCCTGGTTCACTGGCCACCATGCTATTTTCTATTTTCGTTAAGTATGGTGTTTTATTTTTCTTTTTGTCATTTTATTCAAGCCTTTTTCGTCATTCTTATTTGTTAAGTTTTTAAAAAAAAATGCTACAAACGGTTCAAGGTTAAACGGCTACAAGGTTGAAAATTTTATCAATTTTGTAATTTTTGTAATGAATGTCTATTTTTCTATGTCGTCATTTTTGGTTTAATTTCCGTATTCTTCTTTTTATTCGTTATTTTTGTCTTTGTGTCATTTTTGTTAGTTTCATCATTTCTATCATTTATCCCATTTATTTTTTATCTTGACTTTTTTTTTTATCATTTTGGACACTATTGTCATTTTTGTTAATTCTATTTTTTTTGCATTTTCTTTATTTTATCATTTGATTCTTTTCAGTAATTTTTGTCAATTCTGAAATTTTTGTCATTTTTTTAAATTTTTTTTCAATTTTTCGTTTTTGTCATTTTTTCATTTCTTTTTTATCAGTGTTGACTTTTTTCTAATTTTTGTCGTTTAAGACATTTTTCTCATTTTTGACATATTTGTAATTTACGTTATTCTTGGCAAATTTGCGATATTTCTATTTTTTTTTCAAATTGATCATATCGGCCATTGTTTGCCAGTTTTAAGTAATTTCTGTATTTGAAACAAATAGCTTGAGGTTCTAAGAAGCCAAACGCGTTTGAAACACATTGGATTGAAGAATGTAAGAATGTAAAGGTTTTCATGCTTAGATAAAACTGCGGTGAATCCGTAATCCATGGTGAAGAATCTTAATTCAAACATATGTACCAACAAACCGTTTTCAAAATTTTCTTCTTAGCTTAGCATTTGAATTTAAAAGAAGAAGGTTTGAAGAATTTTGAAATTTTTGTCATTTTTCTTCATTTTTGTCGCTTTGCCATTTTTATCATTTGAGTCATTTTAACATTTTTGTAATTGCTCGCATTTGTAATTTTGTCATTCATGTCATTTTGTCATTTTTGTCATTTAAAAACATCTTGTCATTTTCGATATTTTGGTCAGTTTGAGTCTTTTTGCATTTTGTCATTTATTTCTTTTATGTCACTTTAGTCTTTTCTGTCATTTTTTTCAATTATACCATTTTTGTCATTTTTATCGTTTTTTTTTTGTCATTTGTAACTGTTTAACCTTTTATATTCGTTAATGACAAATATAACAAAAATGACAAAAATGTCAAAAATGAAAAAAAATAAGACAAAATCGAAAAAATAACACAAATTGAACAAAAATGATAAAAATGACAAAATTGACATGAATGACAAAAATGTAAAAAATAACATATGATGACAAAAAAAGATAAAAAATACAAAAATGACGAAAATGAGAAAAATACAGAAAAATACAAAATACAAAAAAAAACAAAATCAACAAAAATGATAAACATGCCAAAGATAAAAAAAAATTTAAAAATAAAATTAATATAAAATGACAAAATTGGCAAATTAAAAAAAAGATGAAAATGACAAAAATGACAAATATGACAAAAATGACAAAAAATACAAAAATAGAAAAAATGACAAAAATGACAAAAATAACAAAAAAGACAAAAATTAAATAAATTTAAAAAAAATTACAAAAAACAAAATTGACAAAAATGACAGAATGGAAAAAAATGTCAAAAATGCCAAAAATTTAAAAAAATAACGTATGATGATAAAAATAACAAAAAGATAAAAATCATAAAAATGACAATATTGACAAAAATGACAAAATTTACAAAATTAAAATCAAAGCAGACGAAGAATTGCAAAAGAATCCAATTAAAAAATCAAATTTAAAAAAAATGACAAAATTGACAAAATTTAAAAATAAAAATGGCAAAAATGAAAAAAATTGAAGTTCGTGTAACAAATTTGATTTTCACAATTAGGAAATAACCAAATGTTTTACGCCGTCGTAAGTGCCTCAATTGGTTCTCCAGTCAGCATTAAGTGTTCACATTTTTTGGCATCTTTCAACGGCTAGACCGCCCAGAAAAAAACGCTGTTGATTTTCTTTCACGAAGTTCACATTCGTTCTTGTACAGTGGAGAATGTTAACTCGAGTGGGTGTGGAAAGAACACTTCACAGTCAGGGTCGGATTTTTTCCCCGGGTTTTTTTTTTGCCACACTCAAATCAAACAGCCGCGAATTGAGGTCGGGACGGGAATTGGCTGTTGCACCGAGAGCTGCAGGAAATATAAGTAAGTGGCACGGTTGTTTTTCTCACTTTTTAACCAACAACAATCTTTGAAGTGCCCGTGACGACTTGTTGACGACTGAATGCAGTCGCTATGAACGGGAGGGGAGAAACATTGGGAAATATGTAACAATAAAACGGCGCACAGCATCGAAGCCCCTCAGCCAGCCATAATAAATTGACGAAATCATAAGGCGAAGAAAATTCAGGAAGCGTGAAATTGAAAGTTGACACATTCTTTTGATGTGGGGAAGTTGTTTCGAGAGCTCGTAACAAATAAAAATAAGGAAAAATGAAACTTATTGGGTATCACAGAAGGAAAGAAGGAAAAATGTCTATCTGAATTTGGGTTAAATCCTTATCGTGCAGTGGATAACACGCACAAATGTGCAAAACATGGACCAGCAGCAGCAATAAGAAGAGAAATAAAAAAAAAACAATCCCGGAGCTGGGGTGGATGAGAAATCGATTCACCCATCGTGTATCGGTCGTCGTCTGTGAGGGGTGACGACGAAAATATGCGAGAAACGCAATAATATCCTACAGCACTCAGTGAAGGTCGATCGACGAAAGCAAAGCAACCCATGAAGTCTATGAAACTATAGATGACTAACTAAATAAGAAGCCCGTAACCCTCCTTCCACAGCATGCGTATTTCTTGCTGCTGCAGAAACATGGTCAAGGAAAGGCATAGCCTACTGACTATATCTATCATCGCTAGGTCTTCCTGTTGAGGTAAAGTTGATTGTGTTCGGTGACTTTGTGATAGAAGTCCTAGGTATGTCACCCTCTAGAGAAGTGGATGGGGTATAGCGTTGTTTGAAGGATCACCGAGTAGGCCACGATAATGGTGTTTCTCGGAAATTCGAGAACTTTTGGCTTATAGGGGGAGGAAAGTTTATCAGTGTATTGGTTGAAAGAGAAAAAAAATCGTCTCCTGTCAACTCCACGCGACACGGACGGTTACTCGAAGGAACCGAAAAATATTTAGGACGAAGACAAGAACAGACAGCAACGGGGTGAGACGGAAACCGTGTCGTCAATGTCGTTTCCGTCGCGTGAGTCTTCTTATCTGCTGCTTGTAGGGAAAAAGGCGAGATCGGGCTGATAAAAGTTCCACACGTAATACCTTAATGAGCTTTGGGAAATTGGGCTGAACTTTAAGTCCTATCACAAGTTTGGAAGTTGTTTGCAAAGTTTCGCCAGAATTTTATGGATTCGGACAGCGTACTTCAATTATACTTCACGCTGCATAAAGTTGGAAAAATTTTCAAGCTGGATTGATTCAATAAGTTAAGCAATAAAATGTTCAGTTTCGGTTCACAAAAAGAATATCCACGTCGCGCCTTTTTATTGTTATAAAATAGCGTAAGCTTAATACCTAAGACTTCTTCAGTCTCTTAAACTTAACTTTTTTTTTAAAGTTCCCGTGTACTCGAAGGTCTCAAACTGTCTCGAAACCGGATCACTTGAGAACTTGATCCAACGACAGAGAGCCGTACTTCGTGATCCAAGAACATCAAAAGTCAAGCACCTTCGGGTAGAATGAGAAAAAAAACCCTGTATCAGATAGCTTCAAGGGGTAAGTGTAATGCTGTTCTTGTTGGTGCTCCAGAACTCTCTGTTTTATCCTCCTTGACAGCAAACCAACCAGCTCCAGGAAAGAATAACAACATTTCATCAACAAAAAATTAATTACACCAGAATTGAGTGTTGATTGTGGCGTGGAGTCTCGACGATGATGGCGACGGACAGCTCACAAGTTTCGGTCCACTTGAAATGTATCCGAAGCTGGCTGAAGAGTGGTGCCGAAAAAGAACACTCTCGATGCGACGACGATGACGACGGTCTGGTATTTATCCTATCAGGGGGCATACAAGAACCCTCTTCAAAGCGACACCCGCTCACTTTCAAGCTAGCTGGCAGCAGTTTATTGGTGTTTTTGTTATTATTTCAATGAACTAGTGGTTGACGCGAGATGAGTTTCGGTATCATGATTATGCGTATATTGCTAAGCAGAAATTTTCTTTTTTCATAAAATTTTCCAATAGCGGAAATCAGCTGTATTAGATCAGGAATATTCGAGTAAATAAACCCGATTCAATACACTTGACAGTGGATTGTGGCCTTACTTATAGTCTGTTGTTATATTTGTGTTTTTTGTGATTTTTGTCATTTTAGTCATTTTAGTCATTTTTGTCATTTTAGTCATTTTAGTCATTTATGTCATTTTTGTCATTTTTGTAATTTTTGTAATTTTTGTAATTTTTGTAATTTTTGTCATTTTTGTCATTTTTGTCATTTTTTTCATTTTTGTCATTTTTGTCATTTTTGTCATTTTTGTCATTTTTTGTCATTTTTGTCATTTTTGTCATTTTTGTCATTTTTGCCATTTTTGTCATTTTTGTCATTTTTGTCATTTTTGTCATTTTTGTCATTTTTGTCATTTTTGTCATTTTTGTCATTTTTGTCATTTTTGTCATTTTTGTCATTTTTGTCATTTTTGTCATTTTTGTCATTTTTGTCATTTTTGTCATTTTTGTCATTTTTGTCATTTTTGTCATTTTTGTCATTTTTGTCATTTTTGTCATTTTTGTCATTTTTGTCATTTTTGTCATTTTTGTCATTTTTGTCATTTTTGTCATTTTTGTCATTTTTGTCATTTTTGTCATTTTGTCATTTTTGTCATTTTTGTCATTTTTGTCATTTTTGTCATTTTTGTCATTTTTGTCATTTTTGTCATTTTTGTCATTTTTATCATTTTTGTCATTTTTGTCATTTTTGTCATTTTTGTCATTTTTGTCATTTTTGTCATTTTTTGTCAGTTTTTTCATTTTTGTTATTTTTGTCATTTTTGTCATTTTTGTCAATTTTGTCTTTTTTGTCATTTTTGTCATTTTTGTCATTTTTGTCATTTTTGTCATTTTTGTCATTTTTGTCATTTTTGTCATTTTTGTGATATAGCGATTTTTGTGATTTTGCGATTTTTGTGATTATTGTCAATTTTGTGATTTTTGTGATTTTTGTCATTTTTGTCATACTTGTCATTTTTGTCATTTTTGTCATTTTTCATTTTTGTCATTTTTGTCATTTTTGTCATTTTTGTCATTTTTGTCATTTTTGTCATTTTTGTGATTTTTGTCATTTTTGTTAGTTTATTGTAGATCTCGTTTGATTATCAACCTCTTGGCTTCCATCTGCAATAACTTTTGACTCACTGCACGAAACACTGTGAAATTTTAACCACAGATAGAGGCGGGGTATGTTAACAAACTACTGTAAAAGATTTCATTTCCGGTGTCACTGCAAACACAATAATTGATTCCGGATACTAACTAGACATAGCCTTATGATCCCACACGATGGACTTCCGAAAGTGATTAGAGTAAATTGAAAATTGTCCGTCGCGACGAAATGTTCAGCTAAATTATTAATGTAAAGTGTCTTACGCTAGTCATGGTTTTTCAAAAATCACCGCGGAAATTTTGTCCCAATGATGATCACGTGTTCATACCTGTAAAGAAAGAAAAAAAAAACATTAGTGTCATAAGCATTGTGAATTCGATTGCTTTTTTATTATTAGAATGTGTACTGCACCCACAAATCAGACTCTCTCCAATAATGAGCTTCGTTGGATATGCTGTTCCAATCACATCATCTTTGTTACAATACACTTTTCAGCGCATTTTCGGCACAAAGATTTGCTTAATAGGTATTGGATTTTTGCAACCTCTTCTATGGCTGTATGTAGGTTTACAGAATATCGAATTGAAATTATAATCAAAGTCAAATAAAGTTATTCAAAATAAGTTTTTCAATTCACCACACAAGTTTATGACGAGCTCCAAGCGATTATAAGATAATGTAGCTACCAAAGATGAATAATGATAAGTTTTTTTTCTGGCGTACATATGAAAGGCGGAAGAAACCTGTTCGCTACCGCGGCTCCAACAACGAAAAAATATTTACTAGTTGGTGCGGTATGCGGTAGCATAACAAACCGCCAGAAGTGGAATAAATAATGCCGACCACCCGAGCGTCGTTGTCAATATTGGCCTGACATTTATCGAGGGCAAAATAGTAGTTTGCCTACTACCAAAAGAGGAGAGTAAAGTCATCATCATAGAAAGAGAAATTGGCGAATGATATTTGCATGGGCTCACAGAGAATGGTGATTGGGAATCAAAACTTAAATGAAGGAAAAAACAAAAACACTGAGTAAAAACTTAAGCATGTTTCTGGATGAAATTTCAGGAAACAATTCCATCTTCCTAAATTTTTAATTACAAGGTTTTTATAATTCAATGATTTTTTTTTTATTTTTCCTGATCCGAGGTTTTTTTTACAATCAGCTTATTCTAGATATCCAGCTCATCAAGCGCGAGATGCACGGTGAAGAATCAAAGGAAGAAAACCAACCACTTCCAAACCAACGAAGAGTAGCCCACTGGCCATCATCATCATCATCATCATCTTTTGGTCTTTCGGTTTCAATGTCAGCCTCCATTCGGTTCGACCGTTCGTTCGTTCAATCGTTCCAAAGGGAGATATGTGGCGCTTCGCGAAACATAAAAGCCAAATATCACCTGTTTCGCAAACCAGCTTTTTATTAGTTGGTGGAGGTTTGAAAGGTGGGAAAAGAAGAAGTTGCCATGGGAACGGTAACAGTGCAGTTTGGATCGATTTGGGATGCATATGTTCGCAAGCGTCTGTATCTGAATACTTTTGGAAGACAGTGCCTCTTTTGAAGTTCTGGGGAAGGGTTTTCAATACCGGAATTTGTCCAGTTATGCTGGTTCTACATAAATGAGTCAGGATAGTTGAGAAGAGTGTTAAACGATGGCTAAATTTAGGTTCATCGAGTGTTTTATTATCGGTAGTGTAATCCCTAATCCTCGGAATACGTTCAATCGCCCGGAGGGGTTTTCGCGAATCAACGAATTCCATCCACCTGAGCAGGTTTTTATTCGTTGCTCCTTCTGTTTGTTGTGTTACTACCTTCGCCATCGGCCATCAAGATTTGCGTTTGCGTTTCGAATGGGTTCACTTGAGTTTATATTTTTTAACTCCGAAAAAAAAAACACCCTGCAAACGAACGACGACGGTGAGATCTTTCAGGATATTTGCACCGACAACTGGTACCCTTCAGTGTGCCGCCGCACGATTGTCCAAAGAGAGAGCAAAGTGAGCCATGACTTTGCCGCCATCAAGATCGCTGCCGACTGATTGCGAATGTATTAAGCCGCGTCCAAAAAACGCAGAGCAGTTCAAAGTTTCTGACACACCTTTCCCCCGCGGTCGTTCCTAGATTCCTTTTCCGTGCGGCGCAGCTTCTTCCGTTGCGTTCGGTTTGACGACACAGATCCCAAACAAATGTAGAGCACACAGAAACTTCAAACGAGTTGAAATCCGAATCCAGCAGACCACACCGACCAATGTCAGATCGTATCTTTCTAGATCATTTTTGACGTGGCCTACTGCCGATTTGTATTATTTTTTCTTAGGTCGGGAAACTCTATTTGCGAAACGCCAAAGGTTGCTTGGTTTCATTTTTATTTTTTGAGATTGTGTTTATCTGTGCAGTTTTCATTTGAATTTTCATTACTTCCTCCTGCAAACTAGTAGGTAGACGATTCACCGGAGGGAGCTTGTTTACATTTGCTTAATATTTTTTTCCATCATCCTTCAGCTCTGTTGAATAATTTCCAGCTTTGAAAAAAGTCAAACCACGATGTCATCTTCCTCCGAGGTTTGTATACAAATGAAAATGACGACGATAGGCGGAGCGCGGGCGAAGAAAAATTAGGTCCTTTCAACAGTGCAGCACCTTGATTTTCGTTCCATCTTGCCTACCGGTCTTTTGCATTGAAACATTAAAATGTGGAGAAAAAGTGTGGCCCGGTTCAATATTTGCTTTGGCTGGCTGGGTGGCTTGAAATCGAGATAGACTTAGCCGAGAGCCAAGACCGACCGACCAACCAACCGACGACCGACTCTCTGATGAATGTTTGGTTTATTTTGTTGCCATATCTTTCAGCACACATGTGCTTAACATACAAAGTACAGGTATTATCGCCCAGTTTGCTCACGACAAATTGAAGAGTGTGCTACCCGTCTTCTTCGGCGGAAGCGATAATTTCGGGTGTTGAAGAAAGTATGAAAAGTAAATATTGACAGAAAACTATACTTTCCAATTAACAACTTTTGGGAAGGTGCAAAAAAGAAAATGGAACAGAAACTGATAACACACATATTTAGGTGTGGAAGATAAACTTTTTTTCAGGTGCATTAGTGGAATGCAAAGGTTGTATTGCAGGAATGTTTCAATGATACCTACCTAACAAACTACTAAAGTAAGATTGCTCAGCTTCATTCGAACTTGCCCGGATATTCGATATTTAATTTTGAAAATGTGCCGGCCCGGTAGCATGGATTTTGTTGAAAAAAGCCCGGATTTAGCCAAGATTTCCAAATCCTACAAAAATCTCAAATTAAGTTTTAATTTTTTTTTGCGTCCAATAACGATTTTTTTTGAACAAGTTTAATCGAAGTATTCTTAAACAGTTTTTTTTAAGTCTATTAAACTATTAAAATTTTACTGATTTCTTCGAAAAAAAAAACTTTTGAAGATGAAATATTCAACGCAGGTTTCATTGGTGAAATTGAGTGATTCTTTATTCTCATTCTTCGTCTACTCAATACAATGTTACTTGTATCATTAGCGATAACTTATTTGTCACTATTCACATTTGGATTCCCTGACCTGGAAAGTACTTATTTCTCAAAGAGTAAAATGATACTTCTACCCAGAATATCTGGCAACACTGTTGTGTTACCACGAACCTAATTTCAGTAGTAGTTGATTATGAAAAGTTTTATATATTTATATTGAAATGAATGCATATGTCTTTGCCTTTCATAAGTAAATCATAAAAGAGGTAAGAAACAAAAATATAACTTCTTTAGATAGGACAGTCAGAAAGTATTTTTTCAATCCTGAATCCGCAACACAATAGTTGAAAAAATACTCAAAACATTATTCGTTGTGCCCACACAATGCGAAAGCTTCGCTGCGAGCCCTTCCTCATATCGAGTGGTGGTATATATGCTAATTCAAGCTGTTTGGACGTAAAATTTCAATCAATAACAGCTTATCTGAAGCTTAGTTGCGGGGGGATTTTCTTCTTCTTCGTCGCGGCGCGGTCATAAAATTTACATTGACTGAGCTCGGGCTGAGGGCTGAGCATGAAATATGAAAGGTCGTAAAGAAAAATCGTAAACCAAACGCGCACATATTGAACATCGATTCGGCTGACGTCTTTCTATTTCTTTTTTTAGGTTCGTGAAGATTTCGAATGACACTTGCTACACGGCTGATTGTTTGATGGCTGAACAGGGGTTTTTGAGCTTAATCGATACTTGATGAAAATCCATCAAGTTCATCCATTTCACAGCCTAGCTCTCCGATAAAACTTGAATGTGTCATAGGTTTCGATGATAGATGGATACTTTTGGAATTATAAGCTCGGATTATATTGAAAAGCGATCCACCCAATATCAACAAACGACAAAATGACAACAAAACTATTCAAAAGAGAGAAACAATTTTTGCATAGACATGAATGAAAAAAGGCATCTCCGCTAAAGCATAAATACACAAATCGAAAATGACACCTGCTACCGGTTTCGGAGATGGGCAATTGACGGCACCGAATTGCTTCGTTTGAATTTTGATCAAATATTGACAATGACTTCTCCCGTAGCGTCGTCCTATCCTCCGCAGATCAAATTCCTTGTCAGGTGCCGCCATCAGAATTCAATGACGTGGTCGTTATGATGGGACTCCAATAGTTTTCTTCACAGAAGAACGGGTCAGGCGGGGTACAGTTTTGTTGGCAATAATATTCGCTCACCGGAATTCGAATCCCAAATCGTAGTAGCCTTTGGCGTGATGGGTTCTACCGACCTAACCCGTATAAGAGCGAATCGTCAGCGCAAAATTGATGCTTTCTATTTTCAACCCAACCCATTCGGATGTCAAAATGTGACACCGCAGTAGGCTAGGGTGGACAAAGCTGGGCTGCTGTGATTTCGTGGAAATGAAAAAACTTCCAATGATAATTTTGTTTGGTTCAGTTTCTCGGTAGCACGGAGGAAAATTTTCCGAGTGGAAAATCCCACCTACATGATGCTGATGCTCTGAATTCATCCAACAGAGCCCTCGGATCTGATCTGAGCCTGCCGGTATCGTCGTACAATCCTTATCCTACAATAGAGGAAAGCCACGGTCGAAATGAAATAAGATGTGATGGCTTACTCTATGTCTCTCAAGGTCCCCGTCGTCTGAGCTACATTTTGAGGTCCTGATGTGTGTCCCAAAAAAAAAGGATACACAAAAACTACGGAGAATCACCAAACCCCAAAGGGAACAATGTTTGCCAACCCAAGCAGAAAAGTGATGCTGCCGCCATCGCCAGTCCGTAAGAAAAGAAAACACATCGCCACCCATATTATTATGCCTCCGGCTCTATGGCAAATGAGTTCTACTTCAGTTGGATTCTGAAGGAGCCCATCTTGATTATAAGAAGAGAAACCTCGTCGCTCGCTGGCATCAAGGCACACAGATGGATGGTGCTTTCCTGCTTGCTGGGAGAAAAAAAAACTGGTGGAAGAACAGCAGCGGGGGAGGAGGATTCACCCAAAGTAACATTTGAAATGAAAATGAAACCGCAAAAGTGGTTCGGATATGGTGTCCCTTTCGTCTTTCTTACAACATATTTTCTTCGCTTGACTGGTTGACTTCACAGTGTGGCCAACTTTAGGAGAGGCCGGCTGAAGTAAGGCACGGCAAGACGGAGGAACTAACGCTGGGAGGACTCGGCGCCATACGCCTCCACAATGCATTGGCAGCAGATGAGCGAACGAGGAAAGGAACAAGACATCTCTAAAGCAGAGCATAAGCTGCACGAGTAAAACGAACGAATATCTAAGGCAAAGTTGCCGCCATCATAAAGGTACCTACATACGTCTATGTAGTCGGTATGTATATCGGAGACTTTTGCCGACTTAATTCAAAACATACTCTCCGGTTTCGGAAAATGTGAGTGGTGTCATCAGTTCACGTACGATGTTGAGACGCCGAGTAAGCGATTAGTGAGGATACAAAATAAGTAGAAGATGTTGGATTAAATTCTTTAGAATTAAAGATTGTTTAACGAAATTAAACTCTGAACTGGATACAAACAAAGTTTACGTCGTAATTAGTTAGAAGTATAAAAAACAAGAAAAAATGCTGACAACTGAAGATCTTGAGACAAAACTTTGCCATGTTATTTGAAGTTCATTTTTCTTGGTAAATATAGTATTGCACTTACTCATTTAGAAAAGATTAAATACGTTCATATAATGTCATTGAAAAAACATCGGTCGTGATTGTTCTTATCAATCGACATAATGTAGGCAATTGATTTGTTTAAAACTACAAAACTATTTTCCTGAATAGAAGTCTAATCTTTGCCAACTGATCTGAGACTTGAGACCTGTGACCTGAAATCTAAGAATTGAGACCTGTGACTTGAAACTTGAGACTCGAGACTTGAGACCTCAGATCTGAGACCTGGGATCTGAGACCTGAGAGCTGAGACCTGAGAGCTGAGACCTGATTCAGCAGCGTAGACAGCCAGCAACGGAGGGCTTCAGTGGCGATGGGCCTCAGGAGCAGGAAGTATTTACTCGCCACCTTATCCTACATGTCATCGCATGTCGCGTTGTTTGATTAAGTCACTTTGTTGGATTATGTCACATGGTTGGACTATGTTGCATTGTCTGATTATGGCACATGGTCTGATTATGTGGCATGGTCAGATTATGTTGCATGATCGGATTATGTCACATAGTTCGATTAAGTCACATGGTCTGATTATGTTGCATGGCCAGATTATGTCACATAGTTGGATTATGTTGCATGATCGGATTATATCACATGGTCTGATTATGTTACATGGTTGATTATGTTACGTGGTGAGATTATGTCACATGGTCGGATTATGTTGCATAGTCAGGTTATTTCACATAGTCGGATTATGTTGCAAAGTCGGGTTATGTCACATGGTCAGATTATGTCACATAGTCGGATTATGTCACATGGTTGATTATGTCACATGGTCGGATTTTGTTGCATGGTTAGATTGTGTTCATGGTCATATAATGTCACATGAACCGATTGTGTCACATTGTCGAATTATGTTACATGGTCAGATTATGTTGCATGGTCGAATTATTTCACATGGTCGATTATGTTGCATGGTCGAATTATGTTGCATGATCGGATTATGCTAAATGGTTCTAGTATGTTGCATGGTCAGATGATGTCACATGTTTGATTATGTCACATGGTCTGATTCTGTTGGATGGTCGGATTATGTCACATGGTCGATTATGTTGCGTGGTCAGATTATGTCACATGGTCAGTTTATGCCACATGGTCCAGAGATAAGAAAAATTTGCGTAATTCTACGATTAGCGGTTGTAGCTAAATTACTATCATCTCTACTTTTTTTCATAGTTTTCAGGAATGAACACGGTTTTCTGCACAATTTTCACGGTACGTGTAAATTTTTTTTACTATATTCTCGTTTGATATTGACGATTTTCGAAGAATTTTCACATCCATTTTCATGAACTGTAAATGAGCCTGTAAATTGCCATTAACAAAGAAATTATTGCATGAATTTTGGGGACGATTAAGGGCGGATTGCAACTAAAACTGCATCGTTTTTTTTTTTTGAATATAATGCTCCTAATTTGCTTCGGATACAGCATTATGATCATCGGTAGCGAATCTTCAGTGAAACGTCTTGGAATCAAGATTACCTAAAAACCGGGATGGTCACAGAGAATTCTATGTTTCGAATGGTTGGTCGAATTGATCATAAGTATAGTGATCTTCGATCTGTCGACTTGATCTGTACTACGATTGAACACGTATGTATATAATGTTTAGCGGCCGTGTCACAACTTAGACAAAAAATGATGGGAAAAAAGCCGAAAAAAAATTCCTCAAATACGGGCTTAGGAAAATTTAACCGCAAGTGGAAATGCCTTTGTGCATCAGACTGAGTCGATTTGGGGTCATTTTTGACTGAATCAAAGCAATCGAAAAATTCAGATGAACAGTTCAGATACCGGTATTTCGATATCAACTTACTACATATATTCTTCAGTGCACGTTTTCGATCAATCGAATCATAAACGCTCACTGAAGAAGATAGTAATTTGCTATTCATTTCATTTAAATTAAAAGGACTCTTCGATTGCTTTGATTCAGTTGAATTTGTAACGGTTCTCGAATTTTGCTGATCGAGAGATTGATTAACTGCCTTCACTTTGCGCCAAACGAGCACGAGACAATCGTACTCGTATGTGAAGCAGCAATTTCC
Organism: Uranotaenia lowii; assembly: GCF_029784155.1. NCBI lineage: Eukaryota > Metazoa > Arthropoda > Insecta > Diptera > Culicidae > Uranotaenia > Uranotaenia lowii. The sequence goes on from NC_073691.1 coordinate 214,409,652, forward strand.
GTTGATGCCCGGCTAGACTCCTCAAGGCGAGTCCTTCAAAAATAATCAACCCGACCAATCGCTATGCAAGTCCCATGTACGCCCGAGTTAACCGAACTAATGTTCCAACGGGGATACAAACAAAAACGCGGTTCAAAACAAGCAATAAAAATTCTTTCCCTCTTAGAGCAACAAACAGCCAACAACCTGAGTTGACAATATTTATTTCCTGTTCCTAGGCCTACTAACTGAACATGTTCTTTGGGATCCCACCTATTAGTTTTAGTCTGCTTTACCGGCGCACCGGGTGTTCTATTTAAAATTAGCCAAATGTACCAAAATATCCAATGTGTGGTGCTGCGTTATCGACAGTAGCTATTTATAACTTCAACAGAGATAGATCTGACCTTATTTGTTCTGCAAAATATCTCCGGCCAACTGCTTGACTGGATGCTGTCAGTTCCCTCTGACGATAGATGTGTGTCTTGGCTAACTGCGATGTAAGGTTGGCTCCGCCAACGGTTGCACCATGGAATTCGGGCTCCTGAAGACCACGAGGCAATCGACGACCTCCGGTGATCTTAAGTGGACAGACGTTTCCACCTGGGCCCGTGAATGCGCGGGAGGTTGGCCACTGACCCTAGGGTAACGGGACCAATCCCTGGAGAGCGTCGATCTGACTGACCGGCACTTCCTGCACCCACTAGTCGCACCTTCACTTGAAGGATATTCCTTCAAGAAAAAACATCAGGACGAAATAGCGAAATACAAATCCGATATTAACGATGTATCAATTAAGATGATTTTCTAATTGGTTTAAGACTAAAGTTTACCTTATCGGACGACGCGTTTAATCTCTACCCTGCCAGAGGGTCTGGGTTCGATCCTGGTACCTGGTACTAATTTTTTTTTTATTATAATCGGTACATCAATTATTTTTATACGGACTTACAGTTATCGTTTGATTCGTAAACTATCGTCCTCAGGTTATTAAACGGGATACACGGATTCGGTTCCTGCCACTTAAAGGACTTATTAATATCTTCTCTTGAATCAAACAACTTACATTACTCACGTGGCGTGTAGTAGCAGTTCTCTAGAACCGAACAATAGTGACTTGATGCTAATCACTTTTCCTAACTTTTCTCGAAACTTTATCTGAAACTAGAACTATACGTCCGATTAATTCCTTGTACTCAAATTTTCACTACATTCAGTTTCGAGCTCACTTCACAAATTTGACCTAATTGGCGCATATCGGGATTCAAATATTCGCAAATGACTTTGGCTAGTTTTCACTTGGCTAACGTGTTGACTGTTTGCCGAACGAATCGAGAAAGAATTCTTATTGGCAAACAGGGGACGTTGACCCCCGGAAATTCTAATTCCGAATCGAATCCCACTCATACAATCAATGTCTGATCCGATCTATCATCATCGGAGCTGGCCATAATTTCTTTTAACCCGGTGAAATGGGAGATTGCACGGCGATCGGTTACCAAATTGTGGTACCAAATCCCATCACTAGGGGCGTAAATTTAAGTTAAAACGGAACCGAAATTGCTACTTGTATATTGAGCAACCATGTCTCGACTAGAATAACGAAAAGAGGCAGTTTGCCAATCAATCGTAGGGAAAGATTTAATGTTTGCCGCAATAAATTACAACAAACCTTAAATCTTTCAATCATTTTGTAACAGTGTTACAAATTATTCAACCAAGTAGGCTCACAACACAATAGAGTCATTTTCGAATTTCTCAAACCCTGGGGTCTAAAAAGCTTCATTTTAGTTTAAAATTCATCAATGACTTGTTGCAAAATTTTAAGTAACGACATGAGTAAATTTGAACTTTCAGGATTGTATTTATCAGAAAATGTGATATTTTGTACTGAAAAATTTATAAATTTTCTAAAGAATTTTCTGCTGAACAACTTTGTCCAAGATCGTAATTGACATCACTGCTGGGTACCTAGCGAGGTATTGCATGTCTACTTTTCATGCAATATTTACTTCGCGAGGTATGAGCAGTGATGTCAATTGAATTCATTGTTTATCAATGCCAAAAGACATACCCCGGTTGAACAGCTAATAACTTTTTTTTGCCTAATAAGATCAAAGTGTAGTAAGATACAAAATGACGGCCTTCAATAAAGTTGTTCAGCCGATTTTTTTTTCAGAGAATTTATAAATTGGAAAAAACCATGACCAGGCCCGTTTCCACAGAAGAAGCAAAAATGTTGTTGATTATTCAGTATAGGTATATGTTCAATTTTCCCATGCAGTTCTTATTTATTCATGTAAAGTTACTTAAAACTTCTGTTAAAAATTCTGGGTGAATTTTAAACTAAAATGAAGCTTTTTAGACCCCAGGGTTTGAGAAATTCAAAAATGACCTCAAACCGACTCAGTGTATTGTGCATGCTAGTCGGAATTAACAATAGGTTCTGGGTCCGACGTTATTAGCCCGGAAACATTCACGATGACAGATAGTTGAAACAGAAAATATATTACTACCTAGTTGATTCTCATAAAAAAGTCAAACAAATCGATTTTTTCTTCATTGCGACAATCTAAATTCTAATGAAATCAATGTGCAAAACTGAGATAAACTGGAATTCCATCCAATCTGCTTCGAGCTCAAAAAGACCATATTCCGCAAAATTTATGATAATGCAAATGATTGGAAATGATTTGAAATCATTATGAGGCGGAAAGGATCTTACCCTCATTCCTCGATTTTCCCAGGAATCTCAGAGTATATTCTGAATTGATAAGCGAATCGATTTCGGCAAATCGGCCTTCCGTTCCCAATTTTGCCATCAGTCGCGAAATGACAAACAGCCTCCGCCCGATGCAATAAAAAAAGGACTTGATTCGTACGTTCATCGATGAGAAGACTTTGCGCTTTTCCAATCAGCATAAAGCCTCAGCCAGCACATGAGGAAGATACAACCCCTCGATGCCGTAATGATAACCTGAAGAAGGGCAACGGATAACAAAAACCAAAAAAAACGACCCAGGGTTGGGTAGTCATTTTGAGTTTCCTTCCGGGACCTGAACCGGAACATCACGACGACGCTGCCGATGACGAGACGGTAGGTTTTTTTCTGGTCCGGAAATCGTACTCTTACGGCGGGAGGAAAATCGGGCAGCCTCGCTCTCACATGAATGTAAATTGCATGCAATTTATATTTAAAGAGGCTTTCTTTCGGCTGACTGACTCGGGACTGCTGGCTGAGGACTTGCGAGTTTTGGATGGAGCCTTCAAAAAGCTCATATTATGCTTGTTTTTTCTCCTTCCGTTTGGGTCCCAGTAGGCCACGCACCGTGTCGAGGTCGGGTGAGGATTTTCTCGATGCCCGCCCGGAGATGAATGTATGCAAATCAAAATTTATGCAAAATGAAACGCAAACAGGACTTCAACTCAGCGTCGCCTGCTTGGGTGAGTCTGTTTTGCTTTTGGTCGGTGCTCCATTTTTGGACTTTTTTTTGCAGACTGTGACGTTTTCCGGTACTCCAAGGAAGGATAAATGATGAAACCTTTCCAATTTCACGTAAGTAGAATTGATGTTCGCGTCATTTTTTGTAATTTTTTCTTTCGCCTTTGCCTTTGGTCCTTTTTATTCGATGCTTGTTTTACGAGGCTGCTGCTGCATGTCACTCACGTTGAATGACGAGAACCAATATGAGAAGACGATGATGATGATGAAAAACATGATGAGCATGATTTTGAGCGGTTTAATATGAGATAATGTGGAAACGCGCGCGGTGTGAGGAAATTGACTGTGTTGGTTTTCCCGCCCATATCATCTGCTTACAATTCATGCTCCAAACCACGACGACGGCTATGATGACGTGGGTTGGTGGAACTGATTCATGCGATCGAGGGAAGAGCTCCGAGTTTTTTCTTCTACTTCTGACCACAAAATGAATGACGGATGTTTTCCAATATGCGGTTAATCTTCGGTCCCGTTCAAGCCGTCCGTCCGCCTGTTTCGGAATTCAAGATTGGTTGGAACTCGAATAACAACATTGACTGACTGACTGACTGACTGTGACTGTCTATGGCCACCGGTGCGTGTCGGAATGCTAATGAGGCGTGCGCGCGAGCACTGACTGATGAGCTTTTGAATGGTTGAACAAACTACTAGCAGCAGATGATTTGGCGAACTTTGGAAAGAGTTTATCTTCGCAAAAACAATTAAACAAGAATTCATTTGAAGATAATGTCGCTTTGAAGGAGAATAAAAACCAAGTTCATACAATTTGGCCCAGTCTCCCATTTTTGCACAGAAAAGAAAAAATGTAGAAAACCCACCGATGAATTATTAAAATGCTAACCGAAGTTAAGTGTGACCGGCCGACTTAACATGCACTTTCTTGTTCGCTCGAACAAGTTTTCTGTCTATTTGTTTTTTTTCCTTGTCGCGTAAATATACAAAATGGTTCATTTATTGCCATCCAGAGGAGAGTTGGCAAGACGAAAAAAAAAATGCGATCGTTAAAATCACGATCACATTTTTGACACTCATCTCGATCGCCGCCAGCCAGCAGTCGCATCAAATTGGGAAGTGTGAATCGGAAACGGAAAATACAAAACCAACGACGACGGACACAAGTGCGACGTTAAAAAGAAGAGAAGACAAAAAAAATCGAAAAGAACACGTGTATTTTGGGCGTTTGTTTTGACAACACCGGATGGAGACAGGTCGTTGAAGAAAGAAAGAAGAAAGATTTCGATTTTGGTGTGTGGGGTGTGTGTCACAATGATTTTTAGGTTGATGGTTTTCTCACAAGTGTGCTTCGCGCGATTTCGTGGTTTTGTAGACACGATCGCGACTGCGACTTTATTAATTAAAACCCGAGATGAGCGATTTGTTGCTACATGGTTTCGTTTTACGGTTTGAGATTAAATTTGGGTCAACAGTCTTTGGGTGGTTTGTAAAGATAGTGATCGATTGCAGGAATGTTAGCGAAATGGACACATTTTTTTATAGATCAACAAGAATTATCCTCCAGATATACAAAAGCAACTAAATTACTCATTAGTTGTTTCTTATTCGAAACTATCACAAGTTACGTGAACAGTAAAATAAGCGTGTTCTTGTCATTTTAAGTAAGATGTTACTGACCCAATGCAGCCAAACATGATGTCCGTGAATGGAAAACGTTGCATTTCAACTTTTTTTTTTTTAACAACAGTTGAAGTTGATTTCTGTTTACTTTTGTGTGTTGTTCATAATACTGGTATCTTGGTAACGACCCTAAGTATCATTGGGTTTTTCCGGATTACTACGATTTATTATTAATTCCCAAAACACGATTATGTTATGTTCCTGAAATGTGTCATAACCCTCAAAGACATTATTGAAAATCATATTTCACAGTTAAATAAAAAAAACCCAAAATGCATTATATAAACGCCAACTTATGAGATCTCGAGGAGCAGCTGCCGCAAGTGTGCTCCGATTTCGGTGGCAGTTTTGCACTGAGACACCGCGGTATCATCTCAACTGGGGCCTACCCAAAACATACCAGGGAACGAACGAACGGGGATCTCCCCAAACGAGAACGAGAACGATGTCGAAGATGCTGCCGACAAAGTGAAACCATATGAACTTTGAATGAAACGGGGAAGAAAGGGGGGAACCGCAGCAGGCCATAAACTGCCGTCGCTTCCAACTTCCAATTTTTCCCACCATGGATACGCGATGCGATATGTGTAGAAAGCATAAAGATTCGTAGAAACTCATCTCGCGGGGACGCGGAAAGAAACGGGGGGACGACGCAGTGTTCTTCGCACATTCACACTCTATATGTTGTGAGCACAAACTCGAGCGAGCGAGCAAGTGAGTGAGAACATACTTATAAGAGGTTAAGCAGCATAAGATCGTATAAGTTATGGATTGCATCAAAGGAGGCGCTGCGCTGAATGGGAAGAGTTTTTCCAGAAATCAGAGTTCAATGATAATTAATTTATGGTAGACACATTCGCTGCCTTTCTATGGCTCTTGGCTTGGTTCGGCTCTCAAAACTCGAAACCAATGGGGGATCATGAATCGTGCCAGTATAGTGGAAGCAGCTAGAAGTGGAAACTGCCTTTCGGGAAGAATTTTCATATGAATTTTTCACATCACTGCCAAACACAGAGGGGACCACCCGTTTTCGTGGCAGTGGCAGTGAGTCTTTGATGGCACTTTTCCCCCCACCACGAACACACAAGCGTGGAAAAGGCAGCACATACATATGCATGAGTGTGCTACTGCGGAAAGTTTCAGTATGAATTTTTATTAAAATTGTTCGCTTATTCACGATGTTGCATTAAAATGTCACAAGCAATTGTTTATGCCCTGGGAAATCAGGTAAGTTGATGAAGAATTTCTATTGCAAAAAGTCAATTCAATCGCTTGTGCACGAATATTTTCATCAAACTTGTTGGGAGTAACTCAATTTTTACTCAAAAGTATTTTTTTTTAATTTTCATAATTAAAGCCATTTTTTGTCCTTTTTTACAATGGATGTATTGCTCATTTGTTTTCTTTCGAGTTGTTTGTCTTACTTTAAGAATTTTTGTAATTTATTTTTTCCATGACATTTTAAGCGTTTTATTACAATTTTCTTTAGTATTTTTTCAGGTTTGTGAGGTCCTTCTAATTTATTATTTTTTTCATTTATGCCATGTTTGTCAATTTTGTCATATTTAAATTTAATAAATTAGTCAGTTTTGACATTGCTGTCAAATTTGGTGTTTTATGTAATTTTTGTTATCTTCGTCGTTTTTTGCCATTTTGTCATTTTGGTCATTTATGTCGTTTTGGCCGTTTTAGTTCTTTCCTTCTTGTCCATTTTGTCGTTTTTTCCCATCTTGTCATTTTCTCCAATATTGAGATTTTAGTCAATTTTGTAACACTCATTCTTTGGTATATTTTTAACTCTAATGGTAGGACACGCTCAGAACAAAATAGCTACAAAGAATTAATTATAATGCAATAGTTGTTCTAACTGAAACTAAAACTCGAAGTGGTGATATGATTTTATAGCATACCTGAAGGCGCACTTTTTGTGACTTAGAAAATCATGTTTTGAGTACTTTTGTGTCCTTTACATTTAATTTTCTTACAAAGTACATATAAATCGTGTTTGTAACTTGGGGTTTTATTAATGAGTACATATAGTTCACTCATGGGAATTGGACATAACAAGGCACATACAACGTACATATTAATCACTTTTGCAACTTTCAAGTTCATTAATCGTGATTCGCTATTGAGTGTCAATATGACGCTATTGGAAGTTTGGCGGCTTGTAACTTTATTCGAGTGCATTCAATATTACCGTTTTTTTTTCATTCATAACCAAATTATTAATGATAGCAACACAAATCGATCATTCGACCAGATCGATCACTCGATCAACGATCAATTCAAATAGGTATTACAACGGTTGAGAAAATCGGACAGCTTCTGTTGCACAACTTTATCAAATAAATCTAAAAACAAACCTGACATGAGGTGAGTGAAGTAACGTATTCTTGTATTCCATTGACATGAATATTGCAATCAGATAAAGTCACAACGATTTCGAATTACATTGGTCAGTTAATACGGCAAGCTTAACATTTGTACAACATTGTTTGTTTAAAATTGCATTGGTCGTATCATACGAAGCGGTCAATATCAAATAGAAAAAAAAATCTTCGGGGACCCTCAATAACTTTTTTTAAAATCTTTAATTGAAATATCAGAAAAAAAACTCTCTAATCAGACCTTGAGTGTTAGTTTGACACTCCTAGCTTAAAACCACTATAACTCTCTTGTCTCTCAACCGATTTTACCTTAATTTCAGTTTTGGAAACCTCATAATGTAACTCAAATATGTTTCTCAAATATTATTCAAAATTATAACATTATTCCAGTTTTCCTTTATTCAAAGTCTAAAAAAACGAAGTTGACTGTAGAATGTAGAAAAGTGGTTTAAAACCGTAATTTTAAATCAATGAACTGTTAAAATTGTTAAGTCACACCGGATAAACTTTTAAAAGAGCATTCGCATCTTTGGATTTTCAAAATACGAGACACAGAATTGACGAGTTTTCAAAAGTAGCTGTTTTTTTAACTTTGTGTCCATTTGCAATTTCCAGATTTTCTAAGACATAAATTCTACATACAAAACAGTAAATTTTGTAAAATTCGGTTAGGAAACAAGACAGATAATATTGGTTTTAGTCAAGAGTGTCAAATTGACAAGGGATTTGGGAAATTGATTCTCTTTGTCAGCCAATATGTAACTTTCAAAACCTCCATGTAAGTAAATATGTGACTTTTGGTTGCTTGAAATCTGAGTCTCATTTTAACCGCATTATAGTGCCATTTTTTTTATAACAATTTCATCTCATATAGTTGTCAAAGTTTTCTCATTTTTGTCACAATTTTGTATCCTTTAGAATTCCATTTTGGCTTTTTGGTTCCTTTTTTGTTTAAGTTTTTCACATTTTTATTACATATTTGACTTATTTTTGACTCATTTTGCCCCGATGTTCTTCAATTTTTGTCTCGATGTTCAGGCTGGCCACTCAAAATCAATTTTTAATTTCCCGCATTTTTCCCGTTTTTTTCCCGCATGGTCTCACGAAATTCCCGGTTTTATACAACAGAGAACCAAACAAATTTCCGAATTTTTAATTTTTAAACCATATAAAAGAAAATCGATTAAGCTTTCTTTTAGTGGTAAATGATCTTTAAATGGTTTTTGTTTCAGTTATGTTTACAAATTCATCTACAAAGCATTAGATTGATAAGCAGGATTTTTTTTAATTTTTTAAACTATGTCACTCGATTCGAAAATGTTAAACAAAAGAAAATGGGTAATATGTTAGATTTTAATTTTTATCATTTTTATTTTATTTGTATGTCATATATTTTTTTTCGTCCATTAAGTTTGCCCTTTCTCTGAGCGTCGAAAAGCAGCTTCAATTTTTAAGCTTCCAGTTCCTTAGACTTCTTTTCTGCCTCTTGCTTCCGTTTCGCTATATTATTTTTTAGATTTTCCTCAATTTTTTTGCTTTTAAGGACTCGACATATCTCGAGTGAGAATTGTGGGCATACTGGATTAACGATTTCGTTACCGTTATAGCTGTAACTGTAACTCCTAGCTGTAACTGTAATGTTGATTCCGTAGTATACGATACGTTGGGCTGTCAGAATCTCCTCGGTTTGGTTTTCAACTAAGCATTTCGCGTTAACGGAAAATCTTTTTTCTATCGTCGCGTTGCCATGAGACAAAATTAGAATTTTCTTCAAAAAGTTCGTCAAATTGAAGAATTCTTTTTTCGATTCGCCAATAAGTTTCATCCAAAAAATGTCCAATCGTTGTGTTTTTCTTCGATATACCGAAATGATGTTTTTGTTGAAGGTATTGCATATAATTGTCCGAATTCGTCCTTAATTTTATCGCCACAAGCTCTATTTAAGTGTTGCTTATCAACAAGTACTTCTAGACACAGGTCTTAACGTTTGTTGGCAATATCTGGATAGTGTGCAATCACATCGGGATTATGCACGATAAATACCGAGTGATGAGATAAGACAAGGGAGATCACATAGCCATTTTATTCAAAAATCCACAGTAAAACGAACGACAGCAATTTCTGAATACAAGGTTATCCTTGTCGGAAACATGACCAGACTCTTTTGCTTTCTTAATTGCCGATTTGGTTGTGAATTCAATTTCTACGCTTCCAGGAGGGAGAAGATTTATTTTTGAGAGTTCAATTCCGATAAGTGTTTTTGATTTTACGTTTAGTCGTTCAGGCTTTACAATTTTCTCCATCAATGCTCTTACAAGCCCGGTTAAATCATCGAAGAGAAATGGAACCATCAGTGCTTCTGTCTGATACTCGCGTAAAAAGAACTCAACAGTTGAAGCGGCCGTAACAAAACAAAAACTCCATTTTTGGTCCCAGAAAATTATCACCTACAGCAACAATGTCGAATCGATGGAAAACTCCGCTTAAAATTTGAATGGTTCTCCTTAATCTTTTCATCCTCTTGTTTTTTTAACCTCGTCGACAAACCGTTTGAGGTACGGTAGCATTTTGGCAGCACATTCATTTTCCACCCATCGAACGTCACAAAATTTAATGGAAATATAGTTGAACCCGTTACTGCAGTATTATCTGCCCTTCTAAGTGGAATATTTTTGAACATGCTATACAACGCCCTCAAAAATTCATCCAAATTCCATTCACTTTTCCTCAGTTCCTCCTTGAACGAGTTATGAACAGTGTGAAGTCTAATGGTGAGAATCTCGTACGCCGGATTCGAAACAAGTTCTTAAACCTCGCTAGTTAGTTCCTTGAGCATTCTCTAATTTACTGCTGGACTCTCCATGGAACACTGGATCACTCGTTTCAGCAGATCATGATTTTTCGAAAAACATAGTTTTTAATGTAGAACCAACCTTTATGTACCTTGCTTCAAATAGGTTTGTGTTTTGATTCCAGAAGCGCACACCAATATCCATTTGTTGCTTGTGCACAATCTTATTTAACGTTCCGTCAAATCCTATTCGATTAGGACAGCCAGATTGTCCGGGAACATCCTTTTGTTGTTCAATGAAGCAAGTTCAAACTAATCGAAACCGATTCAGCTCGGCAAGAGGATTAGTTTCGACCTAGTAAAAGTCAATTGGGAAGAGATCACCAGTCAATCTATTTCCACTTCTTTCGACTTTCAACTAAACTTCATTGAACAGACTTTTACTGAGCCAAAAATTCCCGACTTTGTGAAAAAATTCCCGGCTTTTTCCCGCTTTTTTCCCGTTGGATTTCAATTCCCGTCTTTTTCCCGCTTTTCCCGTTTTTCCCGAATGGGTGGCCACCCTGCGTTGTTGGATCCTTTTTTTAGTCATTTTTGTCTCATTTCATTTTTATTTTATCTTACCTTGGTCGCATGAAAGTCCCGTTATTCCTTCTTTCTAATTTTTGTCTTATTTTTTCTTAGTTATTTTGACCCTTGATAAAATTTTTCTGTTTGCTTTTTTTTGGTTTTGAGTTTTTTTTTCTAGTAGTTTTTTCAATTTAACAATTTTATCATTTTTGTTTTGTTTTTGTCTTTTTCAAAAGCATAGTTTTTAGTAATTTTTTTGTTTTTGGTCGTTTTTTTTTGTCGTTTGTGTCTTTATTGTGTTTTTTATAACAGTGAACAGTAAAAATACATTTATAATTCTTCTTATCTTGGCCGGGCCCACTGTACAGTATTGGACGCAAAGACGACTGGAATTAGGAGAGGAAGAAACGTGGACGACAGTACTTTTAAGATTTCTTCTGGATGGAAATGTGGTATTTCCACACAGAAATCCGAAATTAAGAATAATCAATTTTTTCTCTTAATCGAGATTTTTTTTGGTTTTTCAGCATATCGTCAATGTGAGTTCCTCATTGAATCATTGTTCTAAATATCAGATTTCTGCATGCAATCATTTCTGGCATTGACCATGGTTATAGCGCTATTATTGGCTTTTGAAATACTTGATTGTAAAAGAAAATAGTTATTATCAAAATATTTGAAAATTTTAACCTTTTAAAAACAATAAAACACTGATTGGGTATATGTGATTCAAACAGAAGCTAATTGAAAAAAAAAACTCAGCTGAATTGTTTGACTGCTTAGACTGGTTCACACGATTCCTCAAAATAATTTCTGACCAATTTCTCATTGCAGCTCAGCAAATGCGAGAAATTGTCTTCGTTTGAAATGAAACTGTATGTGCTTCTTCGTTTCAACAGGAACACACTCCAAAAATATTGTTTCACTTTTTTTTCACGGTGGAATTTGTTTCTCGACACTAGTAATCTTTCGAAATCTCGTTTGGACTTAGAATTGACACCGGTCCTTGTAATACAACATATTTTCACAACATTCGGTTCGTTTCACTGCAATTAATGATCAAAACAATTTCCACAACAATTTTCCTCTTTATAGCTTTAAATCTTTACAAAATCAAATCTAATTCTTTCTATTTGAGAAAATTTCCCGCAGACGAAAAAAATGCGTGTTGACGTTTTAGCACACGCCTACTCTTCCTTTTGCGATTTTTGTATTTTTTGTCAATTTAGTCATTTCTGTACATTTTGTCTTTTATGTCACTTTTCGTAAATTTTGGTCATGGTCAATTTCCTCAAGTTTCGAATCTTAAAAGAAAAATCCTTCTACACATTACTTAAAGCATTGATATTTCGATCGCAAATGGTTTTCGCTAAATCGCTGCCCCGGCCACCAAAAACAGATGGCATGGGGTTAGCTACTAAACTTGTCCTAAATCATCTGTGATTTGTAACCAGTTGGCAACATTTCGCATAGCGATATAAATAAATGCTACTTCCTTCCTACTTTAGCCAACCAGCCAGCCAGGAGATAAATAAGGAACGGGAAGACTGAAAGCGAAAACAACATTCAGTAAGGGGGAAGCCAAACGAACCCGCAAACAGAGCGATCCAGCCAACAACAACAACACTAAACACAAGACACGGGATGAATGGTCGGCACGCGGCAAAGGAAAAGCAATTCTTCATACATATTGCAACCAATCTGCTGCTGTTGTTGTTGTTGTTGTTGTTGTTGTTGGTGATGTTGTTGGTGATGGTTTTCGCGTCCCCATTCGTATTCCACCCACATCGCTTCATCGCTGAAGGATTGCCACGAGAATGTACTGACTCCTTCGCACGCCTCGGGGAAGAGAATTTGGGGTCGTCGGGTAGGAGGGGAGTCTTGATGAAGAAGAAGAAAGGCCCCGACAGTCGCAGCGAACCGCGAAAGGAACAACATCTTGGTATTTTTGTTCTGATATGGCATGTTTGTTCATTTTTCCGCCCGTCACTCGAATGAAGAGAAAACTCAAGGATGAATGCCGCGGAGCTGCTGCCCTGAGCTTGTTTCCGTTGCAGGTTGTTTCTTTCAGAATTGCTGTTTCATTCAGTGATTTCGTTCCTTCGACCCGCGAAAACCTTCCGATTTCGCTCCGCGCTCAGCTCAACTGTTTCGATTTAGCACCCTGTTATTCAACCGCACCACCATCATCCACTCAAGGGTACCGTACCCGAGTAGCACAGTTTCTTCCTTCCTTCTAATTCAGAACAACTGCGTTCGTATCCTATAAAGGGAGAAAGATGAATGTTTACAGAATCCGCCGTGCGTTGTTGCAGTCAGTCAGTCAGTCAGCCAGTGGCTAAGTCGGTCTACCGCCGCGCTTTCCATCCATCCATCCCACGGTGTACTTGTCGAGTGTTCAGAATCGCCCAGGCAATGATAGGTATTATCCGGAAAAATCACGAAACACTATAAAAAAAAGTTTTTTATGTGCCCATGTTCCATCATCATCGGAAGATGGCATGTAAAAAGACATACCCGTACAACAAGCTGATCGTAACAAGAGTTGCACGTCACTAGCTGGTCGGTACGGTGTAAGAGTATCAAGAACAACATTTCCAGCTGAACAGAGCATAGTTCTCCCAGTAGACGGCGATGGAGTGAAAGAAAGCAGTAAAGAGTCCCCCACTCACTGTCCAGATCGTTCGTTCCCATTCTTCCACGACGATATGGGATGGAAAGGCAGCAGCTAGTCATGAGCCATCTCGAGCAACTGCGCTGCCCAATGTTGCAAATCGATGCGGTTGGAGGTTGTTGTTGGGGAGTGGGCATGGCAACATCAACCCACCCATAGTAAGAAAGGACAATCTAACGTCAAAGCAAAGCATTTCCAGTGAACGATGTGGCGGTGATATGGGAAGAGAAAAAAATCTAAAGATGGTTTACACACGGTGGAAAAAACTTGGGCCTGGAAAATAAAATCTGATACAACAGAAATGGTTTTGAACGGAGCACGGACATTCGGTCGAAAGATGTTCAGGCCGATTAGACATCTTAGATTAAGGAGTGTATTAAAAAAAAAATGTAACATTTTTCTTGTAAATAACTTTTGAATGCATGAATGGAAATTGATGGAATTTTTAGCGAAGTTATCTGGTAGTGCAATGTTTATATGGGCAAATTTTTGTTATGTTCTGGCAATTGGTTTTCGGGCAACCCATAAGCCATCTATAATGCATACAAAGAACTACCCTCTTTCAAACCAAGGCTTGTTTTGATAACGTTTTCTGTTTCCTGAAACTTGATCTACAAAATAACTTAAAATTTGAAATTAGGTCGAAGTTATAACAAATTTAGCCGCAGGTCCTCTTTCGGCACAAAAACAAAATATTTGACTTTTTATCACTCCACCACCGTTTTTGCGTAATGGCGCGATTCCACATCCAACTTAAACAGAGTTTTAACTTTGTGGGACCTATTGAAGTGCTTTGTAGGTAACACGGTCGCATTTGGAGGCAGTCTTCTCTGTATTTTTAGCCGTTCATCATGTCAATCGCTATGAAAGATTCAGTAATTTGCCGTTTCTACAGAACGTTAGCCTCCTCAAATACTAGACATTAAACTTTTTATTTTTTTCTCCTTGTTTATCTCTGGGAAATACAGGCAAGATATGTCAACGAAAAGTTTCTGGATGGAACCGTGCCAGGTGACCGCCAAAGAGTTCGTTTTGCCGTCCATTACGAAATTTTTCAAAATATCCCCCCACAAACAGTCCAAATATTTTGCCCACGATTTGACCACCGTATAATGTTTATTTTACCGATGGGCAGCTTTTATACCTTGTAGAAAGGAAGTCATGGCTATTTATGATGAACCAATCAGGAAAATTTGACTGTTTTATCAATTTCTCTATTCACATTTTCGCATTGAGCTTGAAAAAATGTCTCACATTCCTCTCACTACATGGAATCAATCATCTTCACTTCAATTCAAACTTTATCCCTTTGTCGAATAGTTGATTTCCAGATGTTTTTGAGCTCCCACTGGGACTATTTTTTTATTTTTCTCGATCCTGCCCAAAAAATTTTGTCAATGAACTTCACTATAGGACGTTATCTCAAAAACCCCTTGACAGGTTGTCACCAAATTTTGTACACGTATCCATTACATTATTAGGTAGCTTCATTGAAAATTTCATCAATTTCCAAACATGCATTCAAATGTTATTCACAAAACAAAGTGTTGCATTTTTTTTCGAATACATGTCATTTTTGTCATTTTTGTCATTTTTGTCCTTTTTGTCTTTTTAATCTTTCTTGTCATTTTCGTCACTTTTGTCATTTTTGTCATTTTTATCATTTTTGTGATTTTTGTGATTTTTGTCATTTTTGTCATTTTTGTCATTTTTGTCATTTTTGTGATTTTTGTCATTTTTGTCATTTTTGTCATTTTTGTCATTTTTGTCATTTTTGTCATTTTTGTCATTTTTGTCATTTTTGTCATTTTTGTCATTTTTGTCATTTTTGTCATTTTTGTCATTTTTGTCATCTTAGTCATTTTTGTCATTTTTGTCATTTTTGTCATTTTTGTCATTTTTGTCATTTTTGTCATTTTTGTCATTTTTGTCATTTTTGTCATTTTTGTCATTTTTGTCATTTTTGTCATTTTTGTCATTTTTGTCATCTTAGTCATTTTTGTCATTTTTGTCATTTTTGTCATTTTAGTCATTTTAGTCATTTTAGTCATTTTTGTCATTTTTGTCATTTTTGTCATTTTTGTCATTTTTGTCATTTTTGTCATTTTTGTCATTTTTGTCATTTTTGTCATTTTTGTCATTTTTGTCATTTTTGTCATTTTTGTCATTTTTGTCATTTTTGTCATTTTTGTCATTTTTGTCATTTTTGTCATTTTTGTCATTTTTGTCATTTTTGTCATTTTTGTCATTTTTGTCATTTTTGTCATTTTTGTCATTTTTGTCATTTTTGTAATTTTTGTCATTTTTGTCATTTTTGTCATTTTTGTCATTTTTGTCATTTTTGTCATTTTTGTCATTTTTGTCATTTTTGTCATTTTTGTCATTTTTGTCATTTTTGTCATTTTTGTCATTTTTGTCATCTTAGTCATTTTAGTCATTTTAGTCATTTTAGTCATTTTAGTCATTTTTGTCATTTTTGTCATTTTTGTCATTTTTGTCATTTTTGTCATTTTTGTCATTTTTGTCATTTTTGTCATTTTTGTCATTTTTGTCATTTTTGTCATTTTTGTCATTTTTGTCATTTTTGTCATTTTTGTCATTTTTGTCATTTTTGTCATTTTTGTCATTTTTGTCATTTTTGTCATTTTTGTCATTTTTGTCATTTTTGTCATTTTTGTCATTTTTGTCATTTTTGTCATTTTTGTCATTTTTGTCATTTTTGTCATTTTTGTCATTTTTGTCATTTTTGTCATTTTTGTCATTTTTGTCATTTTTGTCATTTTTGTCATTTTTGTCATTTTTGTCATTTTTGTCATTTTTGTCATTTTTGTCATTTTTGTCATTTTTGTCATTTTTGTCATTTTTGTCATTTTTGTCATTTTTGTCATTTTTGTCATTTTTGTCATTTTTGTCATTTTTGTCATTTTTGTCATTTTTGTCATTTTTGTCATTTTTGTCATTTTTGTCATTTTTGTCATTTTTGTCATTTTTGTCATTTTTGTCATTTTTGTCATTTTTGTCATTTTTGTCATTTTTGTCATTTTTGTCATTTTTGTCATTTTTGTCATTTTTGTCAATTTTGGTCATTTTTGTCATTTTTTGTCATTTTTGTCATTTTTGTCATTTTCATCAACTTTGTCATTTTTGTCATTTTTGTTATTTTTGTAATTTTTGTCATTTTTGTCATTTTTGTCATTTTTGTCATTTTTGTCATTTTTGTCATTTTTGTCATTTTCATCAACTTTGTCATTTTTGTCATTTTTGTCATTTTTGTCATTTTTGTCATTTTTGTCATTTTTGTCATTTTTGTCATTTTTGTCATTTTTGTCATTTTTGTCATTTTTGTCATTGTTGTCATTTTTGTCATTTTTGTCATTTTTGTCTTTTTTGTCTTTATTGTCATTTTTGTCATTTTGTCATTTACATAACTTACTAAACCCTTCGTTTCATAAAGTAACAAACTTGCAACAATTAATGTATGATAAAAATGAAAAATCATATTTTATATTAAATCTTTTTCTTGATGTACACATCATTTCCAACTGTTTAAAATAGTTTATAGGGAAAAATAAAAAAAAACCTGAATCGAAGTGTTAATTTATAACCACATGGAGGACCTTGTGCTAAGACTCAGAAAATTTTTCAAGGATTTTATGCCTCCGAATGACGATTTCCCTCCGTGCTGAGTCCGTTCTAATAGAGCTGTGAGCCAATCTTTCCAGTTGAAGAGCAACTGAAGCGTAAGATATAAACCCAATATTGTTGTCGGTCGTTGTGTGAACAGGGAAAATAAATCGAATAATATTTGTTCTCACGTTCCCGGAATGTGTCTGGCCGAGCTCGTGTCGAACGACAGAAATGTGCAACGGTAAAAAAGGAAACAAAAAAATAGGAAAAGTACGTGGCCATCAGGAAGATTTACTCATTTCTCCTCAGCAAGATGCTTTCTCATAAACGAAACTTAGTTAACCATTCCACTTGAGTTGCTTTCTATATTGTTTGATCGGGTCTTTGTGTAACAGAGACAAAATCGATTGACGAATATAGAAAGCAAAAGAAATATTGGTAAATGTTAAAATTGATGGCATGCATACGGTTGCCAGAATTTTCTGAGCACGTGTCCGGCCGGACAATCTGGGTAATTTTTTATAAAAAACCTGGCAAAATCCGCGCATTTCATTTCTAAATCGAAACCGAAAATCCAAACCTAGAAATTACTCAACAAAATTCAAGATAGAAGAATAGAAAAAAAATTTTTTTTTTAATCAAAATTCAAAAACAAATTTGAAATCGTACTTTAGTCTTCGAAAAATCCTTTCATGTTTATTTTTGCAATGTTTTTTGTTTTGGTGGCTAAATAAAAAAAATATGCAACACAATTTATTTTTTTATTTTTTTTTTTTGGTTTATTTGCCAAATAAAGTGAAAACATTCGGGCAAAATCCGGGCATTTTTCAATGAAATCCGGGCAACCGGGCCGGGCCACGCTGTTCTAAAATTTTGCATCAAATATCCGGGTAAACCCGGATTAAACCAGACAATCTGGTAACCTTAGGCATGCCTCATTTGGTTCTCAAAAAAATTATCACACAGACGAAAAAAAAATCTGTGGAAAATTGTACACTCAAAACCCTTTAAATTCTTTTTCACTTTGCACTTCACATTTCTTGTTATAACCTTTGCTCCGAGTTAAAGCTCGAGTTAAACCGAAATTGATGAAGGATTCCGCGCTACCACTTCTCCAGTTGAGTGAGTGAAGTGATATTTTCCAAGTGGCACCGATATACATAATACACCATTCGGTTGATTCTTTTCCCCAGCATATTCGGTTCAAAAATAAACTTTACCCGTGTCGACGGATAAAAGACATCTTTATGATACCGCGCGCTCCCGTTTTGCTCCCACCCGATCCCAGCTTGCCTATCTCTCTTCAGAATTTATTCCTCCAAAATCCAGATTACTTTCCCCGGCTGAACGAGGAAAAAGAATTTGAAGCATCAAATGCTGAGAGAGAGACTAACAGAAAGAAGAAAAGCTGCAGCATCGCGACTTTACTGTTCTTTTAAAAAGCAAGTGAAAAAATACACAAGATACTTCTTTCTTCGTTTATCATAACCCGAATGCCATTCTTCCAAGTGTATACATAAACACATAGATATAGGAAAATATTCACAATGCGGCAAAAGCTCCTCTCGATCTTCTCCATACCACCATCATACGAGGGGCCACTCGTGGAATACACGTTCAACATTTTACACCGCGCTCATCTTGCAGTCGGCTTATGGGACAGCCCTCGAAGCTTCCGAAGCCTTCAAAAGATAGTCTGTTCAAATTCACCAATGGAAAGAAAAGGGCAAATTTCATCATCGTTTAAGGCAAAATAGAAAAACAAAACAAATTGCGGAAGTTCATTTTTCAATTTCAACATGAAATTGAGTTTTTTTTAGTGAGAAATATGTATTCGAAAAAAAGCGACGCTTTTGATTGACTTTGGTAAGAATTGATTAAATTTGGGGTCAAACGATTTAAGAATGTAACATTAATTTGTGCAGTGCTTATTGGAATCGCTTTCAAGCACGGGTAATTAATACACTCTAAACGAGTTGGATTTTAATTTCTATCAGTTTTTACCTCTGCACTAAACGTATATATACAA
Organism: Uranotaenia lowii; assembly: GCF_029784155.1. Lineage (NCBI taxonomy): Eukaryota > Metazoa > Arthropoda > Insecta > Diptera > Culicidae > Uranotaenia > Uranotaenia lowii. The sequence continues at coordinate 214,428,849 of NC_073691.1, forward strand.
CATAGGAAGAATGTAGATTTCGAATTCATACTTACGTGAATACGAGAATATTTATGTATGGAACTCTCCAAGTCTTACCTGCAATGAAAGAAAACAAAAAAAAGTTAGTTTCTGTTTTGAGAGTGGAAAACAACATATGTCAAGTAAAAACAATCTATAAATTTGTTTTCGATCGGAAAAGAAGCTTTTCGGGGCACCCACCAACAACCAACAATGTTTTGGTTATGCACCAGAAACCTCTACCCAGAAGAAAGAATTTCTCCAGAATAATTTACGCAATCCGCTTTTACGATCAGCGCAGTTTGGCCTGTGCCAGGCTTTGTGACCTATTATGCATCGAGCGCACTGGCAAATTTTATGCTACATTATACTTTTTACCGACTGCTCTACTCTTCCCTACTTTTCTCTTACTCCTTAAGTCCACCGAAAATACGCGAAACCGGTTAACTCCCTTGGTTCACTGTTTTTGTTGTTGTTGTTTTTCGGTTTTTATTATGGTAAAAACTCGATTAATGTGTTTACTTTCGCCCAACAACCATGCTGCTTTATGAGAACGAGACGCAGGGCAACCGTTTTGCTACCGAGCGAGCCCGAGAAGCCTTCGCCGCCACCACAAGAGAGTAAATTCAATTAATCCCTATTTGGGGAGCAGACACAATCCAGTAGGCCCCGAAATAAGCCGAACGTAATGTAATATATTAATCAATTATCCGTTCACCGCCTACTACTACACACCTACGACAGCAGGCACTTTCGAGCGCAGCAACCCGAAATCGTATACAAACTTGCTAATGAAGAACAAATCCTTTGTCGGATTACCGAACTTATTGGGTTACTTTTGATCCCAGGGACCCCAGAAGTTAGCCGTCGGACCGAAAAACGAGGAGAACCCAAATCGGGCTTCCCATCTGGCGAGTTATCTTTTCGCCCCCGCGGTCTAGCTAGAATATAAAATCAGCTCATTAGGAAAGTAATTCATTGTGCCAGGTGCTACGGCACGACTGCTTGAGAAAATGCAGTGGGAAATAATCGAGGAAATGGAAAACTAGCACCGGGAATTTTCAAAAAAAAAATACACGGGGTACAATTTATTGAAACCTTATACGTTACATGGTTTGGGCGGAAGTTTTCAGGAGGAGAACTTAAATTTTCAGAAATTAATTAGCTTGACTTTAAAATGGGTATAGAATCCATCCCATATCTAGACAAAATCTACAGTAAAGATTTTGTTGAATTTTTTTCTCTAGCTCTATTTCCATACTTGTATACGGGTCCTAATCTGATTCTGTCCAAATGATTTTTCGTCAACTATCCATTCTTTATTTCAATCTCCATTTTCATCTCCCTATTTAAATTCATTTATAATTGAATGTCCATTTATAATTTTATTTCCATATCATTTTTTCCATCTTCATCTCTATCATTCCCATAATCTCAACCTCCACCATCTCCATCTCCATCTCCATCATCTCTATCTCCAACATCTCCATCTCTGTCATCTCTATATCGATTTTTGTCATTTTTCTTATTTTTTGTCATTTTTATCATTTTTGTCATTTTTGTCATTTTTGTCATTTTTGTCATTCTTGTCATTTTTGTCATTTTTGTCATTTTTGTCATTTTTGTCATTTTTGTCATTTTTGTCATTTCTGTCATTTTTGTCATTTTTGTCATTTTTGTCATTTTTGTCATTTTTGTCATTTTTGCCATTTTTGTCATTTTTGTCATTTTTGTCTTTTTAGTCATTTTAGTCATTTTTGTCATTTTTGTCATTTTTGTCATTTTTGTCATTTTTGTCATTTTTGTCATTTTTGTCATTTTTGTCATTTTTGTCATTTTTGTCATTTTTGTCATTTTTGTCATTTTTGTCATTTTTGTCATTTTTGTCATTTTTGTCATTTTTGTCATTTTTGTCATTTTTGTCATTTTTGTCATTTTTGTCATTTTTGTCATTTTTGTCATTTTTGTCATTTTTTTCATTTTTGTCATTTTTGTCATTTTTGTCATTTTTGTCATTTTTGTCATTTTTGTCATTTTTGTCATTTTTGTCATTTTTGTCATTTTTGTCATTTTTGTCATTTTTGTCATTTTTGTCATTTTTGTCATTTTTGTCATTTTTGTCATTTTTGTCATTTTTGTCATTTTTGTCATTTTTGTCATTTTTGTCATTTTTGTCATTTTTGTCATTTTTGTCATTTTTTTTTTCACTTTTGTCATTTTTATTAATTTTTCCAAATTTGTCAATTTTGATAGTTTTGTCAGCTTCATCAACTTTGTCCATATATTTAATCAATTTTGTCAATTTTGTATTTTTGTCATTTTTGTCATTTTTGTCATTTTTGTCATTTTTGTCATTTTTGTCATTTTTGTCATTTTTGTCATTTTTGTCATTTTTGTCATTTTTGTCATTTTTGTCATTTTTGTCATTTTTGTCATTTTTGTCATTTTTGTCATTTTTGTCATTTTTGTCATTTTTGTCATTTTTGTCATTTTTGTCATTTTTGTCATTTTTGTCTTTTTTGTCTTTTTTGTCATTTTTGTCATTTTTGTCATTTTTGTCATTTTTGTCATTTTTGTCATTTTTGTCATTTTTGTCATTTTTGTCATTTTTGTCATTTTTGTCATTTTTGTCATTTTTGTCATTTTTGTCATTTTTGTCATTTTTGTCATTTTTGTCATTTTTGTCATTTTTGTCATTTTTGTCATTTTTGTCATTTTTGTCATTTTTGTCATTTTTGTCATTTTTGTCATTTTTGTCATTTTTGTCATTTTTGTCATTTTTGTCATTTTTGTCATTTTTGTCATTTTTGTCATTTTTGTCATTTTTGTCATTTTTGTCATTTTTGTCATTTTTGTCATTTTTGTCATTTTTGTCATTTTTGTCATTTTTGTCATTTTTGTCATTTTTGTCATTTTTGTCATTTTTGTCATTTTGTCATTTTTGTCATTTTTGTCATTTTTGTCATTTTTGTCATTTTTGTCATTTTTGTCATTTTTGTCATTTTTGTCATTTTTGTCATTTTTGTCATTTTTGTCATTTTTGTCATTCCTGTTATTTTTGTCATTTTTGTCATTTTTGTCATTTTTGTCATTTTTATCATTTTTGTCATTTTTGTCATTTTTGTCATTTTTGTCATTTTTGTCATTTTTGTCATTTTTGTCATTTTTGTCATTTTTGTCATTTTTGTCATTTTTGTCATTTTTGTCATTTTTGTCATTTTTGTCATTTTTGTCATTTTTGTCATTTTTGTAATTTTTGTCATTTTTGTAATTTTTGTCATTTTTGTCATTTTTGTCATTTTTGTCATTTTTGTCATTTTTGTCATTTTTGTCATTTTTGTCATTTTTGTCATTTTTGTCATTTTTGTCATTTTTGTCATTTTTGTCATTTTTGTCATTTTTGTCATTTTTGTCATTTTTGTCATTTTTGTCATTTTTGTCATTTTTGTCATTTTTGTCATTTTTGTCATTTTTGTCATTTTTGTCATTTTTGTCATTTTTGTCATTTTTGTCATTTTTGTCATTTTTGTCATTTTTGTCATTTTTGTCATTTTTGTCATTTTTGTCATTTTTGTCATTTTTGTCATTTTTGTCATTTTTGTCATTTTTGTCATTTTTGTCATTTTTGTCATTTTTGTCATTTTTGTCATTTTTGTCATTTTTGTCATTTTTGTCATTTTTGTCATTTTTGTCATTTTTGTCATTTTTGTCATTTTTGTCATTTTTGTCATTTTTGTCATTTTTGTCATTTTTGTCATTTTTGTCATTTTTGTCATTTTTGTCATTTTTGTCATTTTTGTCATTTTTGTCATTTTTGTCATTTTTGTCATTTTTGTCATTTTTGTCATTTTTGTCATTTTTGTCATTTTTGTCATTTTTGTCATTTTTGTCATTTTTGTCATTTTTGTCATTTTTGTCATTTTTGTCATTTTTGTCATTTTTGTCATTTTTGTCATTTTTGTCATTTTTGTCATTTTTGTCATTTTTGTCATTTTTGTCATTTTTGTCATTTTTGTCATTTTTGTCATTTTTGTCATTTTTGTCATTTTTGTCATTTTTGTCATTTTTGTCATTTTTGTCATTTTTGTCATTTTTGTCATTTTTGTCATTTTTGTCATTTTTGTCATTTTTGTCATTTTTGTCATTTTTGTCATTTTTGTCATTTTTGTCATTTTTGTCATTTTTGTCATTTTTGTCATTTTTGTCATTTTTGTCATTTTTGTCATTTTTGTCATTTTTGTCATTTTTGTCATTTTTGTCATTTTTGTCATTTTTGTCATTTTTGTCATTTTTGTCATTTTTGTCATTTTTGTCATTTTTGTCATTTTTGTCATTTTTGTCATTTTTGTCATTTTTGTCATTTTTGTCATTTTTGTCATTTTTGTCATTTTTGTCATTTTTGTCATTTTTGTCATTTTTGTCATTTTTGTCATTTTTGTCATTTTTGTCATTTTTGTCATTTTTGTCATTTTTGTCATTTTTGTCATTTTTGTCATTTTTGTCATTTTTGTCATTTTTGTCATTTTTGTCATTTTTGTCATTTTTGTCATTTTTGTCATTTTTGTCATTTTTGTCATTTTTGTCATTTTTGTCATTTTTGTCATTTTTGTCATTTTTGTCATTTTTGTCATTTTTGTCATTTTTGTCATTTTTGTCATTTTTGTCATTTTTGTCATTTTTGTCATTTTTGTCATTTTTGTCATTTTTGTCATTTTTGTCATTTTTGTCATTTTTGTCATTTTTGTCATTTTTGTCATTTTTGTCATTTTTGTCATTTTTGTCATTTTTGTCATTTTTGTCATTTTTGTCATTTTTGTCATTTTTGTCATTTTTGTCATTTTTGTCATTTTTGTCATTTTTGTCATTTTTGTCATTTTTGTCATTTTTGTCATTTTTGTCATTTTTGTCATTTTTGTCATTTTTGTCATTTTTGTCATTTTTGTCATTTTTGTCATTTTTGTCATTTTTGTCATTTTTGTCATTTTTGTCATTTTTGTCATTTTTGTCATTTTTGTCATTTTTGTCATTTTTGTCATTTTTGTCATTTTTGTCATTTTTGTCATTTTTGTCATTTTTGTCATTTTTGTCATTTTTGTCATTTTTGTCATTTTTGTCATTTTTGTCATTTTTGTCATTTTTGTCATTTTTGTCATTTTTGTCATTTTTGTCATTTTTGTCATTTTTGTCATTTTTGTCATTTTTGTCATTTTTGTCATTTTTGTCATTTTTGTCATTTTTGTCATTTTTGTCATTTTTGTCATTTTTGTCATTTTTGTCATTTTTGTCATTTTTGTCATTTTTGTCATTTTTGTCATTTTTGTCATTTTTGTCATTTTTGTCATTTTTGTCATTTTTGTCATTTTTGTCATTTTTGTCATTTTTGTCATTTTTGTCATTTTTGTCATTTTTGTCATTTTTGTCATTTTGTCATTTTTGTCATTTTTGTCATTTTTGTCATTTTTGTCATTTTTGTCATTTTTGTCATTTTTGTCATTTTTGTCATTTTTGTCATTTTTGTCATTTTTGTCATTTTTGTCATTTTTGTCATTTTTGTCATTTTTGTCATTTTTGTCATTTTTGTCATTTTTGTCATTTTTGTCATTTTTGTCATTTTTGTCATTTTTGTCATTTTTGTCATTTTTGTCATTTTTGTCATTTTTGTCATTTTTGTCATTTTTGTCATTTTTGTCATTTTTGTCATTTTTGTCATTTTTGTCATTTTTGTCATTTTTGTCATTTTTGTCATTTTTGTCATTTTTGTCATTTTTGTCATTTTTGTCATTTTTGTCATTTTTGTCATTTTTGTCATTTTTGTCATTTTTGTCATTTTTGTCATTTTTGTCATTTTTGTCATTTTTGTCATTTTTGTCATTTTTGTCATTTTTGTCATTTTTGTCATTTTTGTCATTTTTGTCATTTTTGTCATTTTTGTCATTTTTGTCATTTTTGTCATTTTTGTCATTTTTGTCATTTTTGTCATTTTTGTCATTTTTGTCATTTTTGTCATTTTTGTCATTTTTGTCATTTTTGTCATTTTTGTCATTTTTGTCATTTTTGTCATTTTTGTCATTTTTGTCATTTTTGTCATTTTTGTCATTTTTGTCATTTTTGTCATTTTTGTCATTTTTGTCATTTTTGTCATTTTTGTCATTTTTGTCATTTTTGTCATTTTTGTCATTTTTGTCATTTTTGTCATTTTTGTCATTTTTGTCATTTTTGTCATTTTTGTCATTTTTGTCATTTTGTCATTTTTGTCATTTTTGTCATTTTTGTCATTTTTGTCATTTTTGTCATTTTTGTCATTTTTGTCATTTTTGTCATTTTTGTCATTTTTGTCATTTTTGTCATTTTTGTCATTTTTGTCATTTTTGTCATTTTTGTCATTTTTGTCATTTTTGTCATTTTTGTCATTTTTGTCATTTTTGTCATTTTTGTCATTTTTGTCATTTTTGTCATTTTTGTCATTTTTGTCATTTTTGTCATTTTTGTCATTTTTGTCATTTTTGTCATTTTTGTCATTTTTGTCATTTTTGTCATTTTTGTCATTTTTGTCATTTTTGTCATTTTTGTCATTTTTGTCATTTTTGTCATTTTTGTCATTTTTGTCATTTTTGTCATTTTTGTCATTTTTGTCATTTTTGTCATTTTTGTCATTTTTGTCATTTTTGTCATTTTTGTCATTTTTGTCATTTTTGTCATTTTTGTCATTTTTGTCATTTTTGTCATTTTTGTCATTTTTGTCATTTTTGTCATTTTTGTCATTTTTGTCATTTTTGTCATTTTTGTCATTTTTGTCATTTTTGTCATTTTTGTCATTTTTGTCATTTTTGTCATTTTTTGTCATTTTTGTCATTTTTGTCATTTTTGTCATTTTTGTCATTTTTGTCATTTTTGTCATTTTTGTCATTTTTGTCATTTTTGTCATTTTTGTCATTTTTGTCATTTTTGTCATTTTTGTCATTTTTGTCATTTTTGTCATTTTTGTCATTTTTGTCATTTTTGTCATTTTTGTCATTTTTGTCATTTTTGTCATTTTTGTCATTTTTGTCATTTTTGTCATTTTTGTCATTTTTGTCATTTTTGTCATTTTTGTCATTTTTGTCATTTTTGTCATTTTTGTCATTTTTGTCATTTTTGTCATTTTTGTCATTTTTGTCATTTTTGTCATTTTTGTCATTTTTGTCATTTTTGTCATTTTTGTCATTTTTGTCATTTTTGTCATTTTTGTCATTTTTGTCATTTTTGTCATTTTTGTCATTTTTGTCATTTTTGTCATTTTTGTCATTTTTGTCATTTTTGTCATTTTTGTCATTTTTGTCATTTTTGTCATTTTTGTCATTTTTGTCATTTTTGTCATTTTTGTCATTTTTGTCATTTTTGTCATTTTTGTCATTTTTGTCATTTTTGTCATTTTTGTCATTTTTGTCATTTTTGTCATTTTTGTCATTTTTGTCATTTTTGTCATTTTTGTCATTTTTGTCATTTTTGTCATTTTTGTCATTTTTGTCATTTTTGTCATTTTTGTCATTTTTGTCATTTTTGTCATTTTTGTCATTTTTGTCATTTTTGTCATTTTTGTCATTTTTGTCATTTTTGTCATTTTTGTCATTTTTGTCATTTTTGTCATTTTTGTCATTTTTGTCATTTTTGTCATTTTTGTCATTTTTGTCATTTTTGTCATTTTTGTCATTTTTGTCATTTTTGTCATTTTTGTCATTTTTGTCATTTTTGTCATTTTTGTCATTTTTGTCATTTTTGTCATTTTTGTCATTTTTGTCATTTTTGTCATTTTTGTCATTTTTGTCATTTTTGTCATTTTTGTCATTTTTGTCATTTTTGTCATTTTTGTCATTTTTGTCATTTTTGTCATTTTTGTCATTTTTGTCATTTTTGTCATTTTTGTCATTTTTGTCATTTTTGTCATTTTTGTCATTTTTGTCATTTTGGTCATTTTTGTCATTTTTGTCGTTTTTGTCGTTTTTGTCATTTTTCTCATTTTTCTCATTTTTGTCATTTTTGTCATTTTTGTCATTTTTGTCATTTTTGTCATTTTTGTCATTTTTGTCATTTTTGTCATTTTGGTCATTCTGGTCATTCTGGTAATTTTGTTCATTTTGGTCATTTTGGTCATTTGGGTCATTTTGGTCATTTTGGTCATTTTGGTCATTTTGGTCATTCTGGTCATTCTGGTCATTTTGGTCATTTTGTCATTTTGGTCATTCTGGTCATTCTGGTCATTTTGGTCATTTTGGTCATTTTGGTCATTTTGGTCATTTTGGTCATTTTGGTCATTTTGGTCATTTTGGTCATTTTTGTCATTTTTGCAATTTTTGCCATTTTGGCCATTTTGGCCATTTTTGTCATTTTTGTCATTTTTGTCATTTTTGTCATTTTTGTCATTTTTGTCATTTTTGTCATTTTTGTCATTTTTGTCATTTTTGTCATTTTTGTCATTTTTGTCATTTTTGTCACTTTTGTCATTTTTGTCTTTTTGTCATTTTTGTCATTTTTGTCATTTTTGTCATTTTTGTCATTTTTGTCATTTTTGTCATTTTTGTCATTTTTGTCATTTTTGTCATTTTTGTCATTTTTGTCATTTTTGTCATTTTTGTCATTTTTGTCATTTTTGTCATTTTTGTCATTTTTGTCATTTTTGTCATTTTTGTCATTTTTGTCTTTTTTTCAATTTTGGCAATTTGGATAGTTTTGTCAGCTTCATCAATTTTCTCACTATTTTTTATCAATTTTTCCAATTGTTTCCATTTTTATTTAAATTTTGAAAATTTTGCCAATTTTTATTCTTATCTTCTTCTCGTTTCATCAATCTTTCTCTACTAAAACTTTATCGCTCAGCAGTTTTTGGTGAATATTTTTCCCAGTTTTAATAGTTGAAAATTTCCCAAAGCCAGCATCTAATTCTCCCAAGCATGGCTGCCATTTCCGCCAACAATAATCATCAAATCGCACCCGTTGCACATCTTCAACGAACATACAATCGATGAAAAACTGGCGTCCAGGCGTCGCGTCGCCGGCAGAGTTTCCGTTAATAATTTCGCGAGCTGTAGTTTACACAGACGGTCCTGCTCTGCAATGGCATGCAATTCGAAATGAGAAGAGAGTCACTTCCATAAACGTCGTTTTAGTTTTTACGCTGTAGGCATTTTTTAGAGACTTTACTAAACTGCTGTTAATGAGTATTGTATCAGAAAGTAAGCTTCTTTTATGGATGCGCACCCCAGCAGTTTATGAACACACTTGTTCGAGCAACCACTTGCATCGTGGGGTGGAACACGAATAACTCAAATAACTGCCGCCGCCGGACGTTACAAACGTCACAAATCCAGATGGAAAATTGCAGCCGGCGCATCGAGGAGCGTCAAGCAAATGTGGCAGGCAATCGGTTTTAATCGATTTATTGCAGATTTGGCATGGGAAACCATGTCCGTCTGTGTCCTGTTTACCAGCAGTGTATCTCAGCAATCTGTGAAGCTTAAATTTTTCTAGTTTGTGTTTTGACTTTTCAATCATAAATAAGAGAAATGGTTTTCAATCCGAGCAATCAACCTGTTTAAAGCTCTAAGACCACATCATAGCAGCCGTTCAAAAAAAATTATGCTTGTTGGATGGGTCAATTCTGCATCGACCGCCGTGCCGCCTACTAGGATTTGCTTCACACGCATTCAACCAATGTTTATATTGCACACCCGAGTCTAACTAATCGATCGCGAGAAGAGGTGTCAAACTGTTTCCCCGCCATGTTTGGATAAATTGTTTTACGAGCCGCCGCGAGTGAGATTCCCGCAGTGTCTACGTCTACGACCAACCTGTGGCTCGGTTGAATCTGTGCTGAGCTGGTAACGCGGAACGCGTTTTATGACTCGCTGCGGTCCGATCAGGTGTCCATTCCGAACTTTTGTGAATGGAAGCAGACGGTTCACGGAGTAAAATCGAAAAAGATGGCACAACTTTTCGTTCGGCTGATGACTAATGATTAACATAAATTATTCCCATTAAATTTGAATTTTCTCAGGGATTTATTTTCATGCTTGCCTACTTCTTCGATCATCACCAAAAAAAAAGGGCAATAAAAACAGCAAGACACAAATCGGATCTAGATACATGAAAAAGAAATTTAAGGGGATTTTTGCTGGTATAGAAATATCTATATTTTCGGGTCCCACGATACGATGAAATCGAAGTTGGTTAAAATTGGATCACACATATCTTCTGAATACCGCACCAGTTATGTTTTATTGATGATGCAGTCGCTACTACTGAAATTTTGAAGTCCTTTTTTGTAAAGCGAAGCCGGAACAATCTTGGAAAATCTGTTCTAGTGAAAGCAATCTATCTTATCTGATCATTTCGAATCACTCTGTCGGAACCATTTAAAAAATCCCAGTTACAACGTTTCTAACCTGTGATTTTTAGGCCACTCAGTCTTATCTATTCAGTTAGTGATTTCAATCGCACATGTCCCTTGAGAAATGCGTGATTTCAACTACATCAATATTTACTTCATGTAAATTGAGCCAAAATAACCCCAGGAACAAACGGGTCCAAATAACAAATGTGTATGGCAATAAACCGGTGACGTGCCAACACATTCAAATCCGATCCGTTTACTGTCTACTTCACTGAATATGTTGTAATGTGTTAATAAAACTCGTCCCACTTGGCATTTCACTTGCCTCCAAGAGGGAGAGGACACAAACGGGAGGTGAGGATGGTGCAGGTTTCAAATATCACAGCAGCATCCCTTCAGCATTTGTCCATCGAGCTCCACGTCCAAACGACGGAACGGATCAGTTTTACTTCTACCAAGTTGATGATTGTGCGCCTTTTTTCCGACTGGGATCGTGCCCGTTTTCGGCGTGATTATCGATTACATAAAGAGAAAATATAGTAGCGATGAATGAGCAGACGTGACATCGATGACCGTTTTATGTTGTTTTTTTTCTTTCTTCCATCCGTTCATCGCCCAAATAAATTTGGATCATCCAAGTTGGCCCTGCCACTTGACAGACGGACAGCTGCAGCTAAAACGTCTCGCGTCGCAGGGTGCTCGAAATTATTAATTTGGCCTACTAGATGGATTTGGAATCACGTTCGGTTCCATTCCGAAAAGTCGACTTGAAGTTTGGTTAGTTACAGAATGCTTCTAGAAAATCTGGTCAGACAAATCAGAAAAGTTTTTCGTTAAAATTTAATCCATTTGCGGCATGGATGGGTACCAATTCAATCGGTCTGAATAATAAACACCTCATAAACGAATCTCATAGAAAAACGCAAGGTTCCAATTCAGTCATCGCAGGATATTAACATGAAAATCGTGAGAATAACCATTCTGTTTATTCGACTTTTTAACTTGAACCCGTAACGCGCATCGCATAAATTTCTAGGGAAAAAGGCTTCGGTCAGCCATTCATTTTTCATCATTATACGAACCGTTTTGGGAGAGGACGACTGTCGACCTGAATTTAAATTATGTAATAATTCCCTGGCAGCGAAACCTTCTTCACGCTATCAGCTGAACTGTGAAATTTATCGATCAGCCCTTCCGAAATAGATACAGCTCGTAAAAACCTATTTCGCTTCCCCACCAAAACCGACCAATGCGAGAGCGAAAAAAAAATCCCAAAAGCCAACTTCTGCAGTCAGTCAGCTTGGATGGAATCGAGAAATAACAACAACCAAAAGTTGATAGAGAAAAAAATTAAAAACGTGAGAATAACGAAAATCCTTCACAACTTCCGCCAGGTCCCTGACACAATACGACCAACGGCCGGCGGCGGCGGTGATGTTACGACGATGATGATGACCACCACCGACTTTTGACGACGCTCGACGACGACGCTAATGGGGTAATGAATCCTGGGCAGCCATATCGCGTGCCAGGAATACACAATTGCCATCCACCACGACTCACGACATCGTCGTCATCATCGGGACATCGGCGGGGGTGTTTGTCTGGACCCCCTTTTGATTCGTATGTAGGTGGTGTCGCCGGGCGTCGGAATGGCCACTCGTTCACCCACTTCTCGTGTCCCGGAGGATGGTTTTTGGAGAGCTGCTGCTGGTGGTGTTGGGAATGATGATGTTGTTGATGGTATTATAATTCTCACCCGAACCTCCGGTGGTCGGTCGCGCGAAGTGACATTACACCACACTCACTTCTGGCGCTGACAATTCCGGCACTGTGGGAAGAATTTTGGTGTTTTTTTCGAATGTCAAACTAAAATCTTGTTAAGTTTTCTTAGAATACATTTTTTGAGTTATGAAAAAAAATCCAAAAAATATAATAGAATATCAGCACTAATTATGATTTGAAGCACAGTACAATACTTTATGATGTGATTTAACGCTCTCTGGAGCCACTTTCTTCAAACAAACAAAAAATTAAAAAAAAAATCATCGAACACCGCTTAAGTCCTTAAAATCAGTGCTGAGTCTCAGATTTAGTTTCATCTAGTCATTAGTCTCATTTAAGCACTGATAAAATTTAAGTATGACACATTTAAAAAAAACCATCTCTGGAGCCTCTTTCTTACAATAAAGATTCAAACCAAAAGGTTCATAATCGCATTCAATTTGTCAAACGAAATTTCATATATGCTCTCAATAGTTTTAATGACTACCGATAAATTTTGAATTGTTAAGTTTAGGGGAGAGTGGGGTAACGTGGTCCACTCTGAATATCTCAGAGGTGTATGTTGAGATAAAAATCACAATCCAACTGTTAGCGTCGTCGCTTTGCAAAAGCATATTTTTCTACATGTTGTTGACTTAAATACGCATCATATGCTTCCTTTATGTATCAAGCTTTAAAAAATTTAAAAAAATTTCTTACATAATTAAACAGCACCCGCAAATTGCATCACTGGGGAACCTAAAAGTCATGAAAAAATATGCTTATACGCTAATGATCTTCGTTTTGTCAGGTTCTTTCACGTGGAAAAGGAATTTTTGATGAAACATCGCAATAAGTCACACAAACGCAATTTGCAAATCATAGCTTGTGGGGTATCTTGGGCCACCTATATTATATACACATTCAGAGTTTTGTCATTTTTATCAATTTGTCATTTTTGTCATTTTGTCATTTTTGTCATTTTTGTCATTTTTGTCATTTTTGTCATTTTTGTCATTTTTGTCATTTTTGTCATTTTTGTCATTTTTGTCATTTTTGACATTTTTGTCATTTTTGTCATTTTTGTCATTTTTGTCATTTTTGTCATTTTTGTCATTTTTGTCATTTTTGTCATTTTTGTCATTTTTGTCATTTTTGTCATTTTTGTCATTTTTGTCATTTTTGTCATTTTTGTCATTTTTGTCATTTTTGTCATTTTTGTCATTTTTGTCATTTTTGTCATTTTTGTCATTTTTGTCATTTTTGTCATTTTTGTCATTTTTGTCATTTTTGTCATTTTTGTCATTTTTGTCATTTTTGTCATTTTTGTCATTTTTGTCATTTTTGTCATTTTTGTCATTTTTGTCATTTTTGTCATTTTTGTCATTTTTGTCATTTTTGTCATTTTTGTCATTTTTGTCATTTTTGTCATTTTTGTCTTTTTCGCCATTTTTGCCATTTTTGTCATTCTTATCATTTTTGTCATTTTTTGTCAATTTTGTCATTTTTGACTATTTTGTCATTTTTGACATTTTTGTCATTTTTGTCGTTTTGTCATTTTTGTCATTTTTGTCATTTTTGTCATTTTTGTCATTTTTGTCATTTTTATCATTTTTGTCGTTTTTGTCATTTTTGTCATTTTTGTCATTTTTGTCATTTTTGTCATTTTTGTCATTTTTGTCATTTTTGTCATTTTTGTCATTTTTGTCATTTTTTCATTTGTGTCATTTGTGTCATTTTTGTCATTTTTGTCATTTTTGTCAATTTTGTCATTTTTGTCATTTTTGTCATTTTTGTCATTTTTGTCATTTTTGTCATTTTTGTCATTTTTGTCATTTTTGTCATTTTTGTCATTTTTGTCATTTTTGTCATTTTTGTCATTTTTGTCATTTTTGTCATTTTTGTCATTTTTGTCATTTTTGTCATTTTTGTCATTTTTGTCATTTTTGTCATTTTTGTCGTTTTTGTCATTTTTGTCATTTTTGTCATTTTAGTAAATTTAGTAAATTTAGTAATTTTTGTCATTTTTGTAATTTTTGTAATTTTTGTAATGTTTGTCATTTTTGTCATTTTTGTCATTTTTGTCATTTTTGTCATTTTTGTCATTTTTGTCATTTTTGTCATTTTTGTCATTTTTTGTCATTTTTGTCATTTTTGTCATTTTTGTCATTTTTGTCATTTTTGTCATTTTTGTCATTTTTGTCATTTTTGTCATTTTTGTCATTTTTGTCATTTTTGTCATTTTTGTCATTTTTGTCATTTTTGTCATTTTTGTCATTTTTGTCATTTTTGTCATTTTTGTCATTTTTGTCATTTTTGTCATTTTTGTCATTTTTGTCATTTTTGTCATTTTTGTCATTTTTGTCATTTTTGTCATTTTTGTCATTTTTGTCATTTTTGTCATTTTTGTCATTTTTGTCATTTTTGTCATTTTTGTCATTTTTGTCATTTTTGTCATTTTTGTCATTTTTGTCATTTTTGTCATTTTTGTCATTTTTGTCATTTTTGTCATTTTTGTCATTTTTGTCATTTTTGTCATTTTTGTCATTTTTGTCATTTTTGTCATTTTTGTCATTTTTGTCATTGTTGTCATTTTTGTCATTTTTGTCATTTTTGTCATTTTTGTCATTTTTGTCATTTTTGTCATTTTTGTCATTTTTGTCATTTTTGTCATTTTTGTCATTTTTGTCATTTTTGTCATTTTTGTCATTTTTGTCATTTTTGTCATTTTTGTCATTTTTGTCATTTTTGTCATTTTTGTCATTTTTGTCATTTTTGTCATTTTTGTCATTTTTGTCATTTTTGTCATTTTTGTCATTTTTGTCATTTTTGTCATTTTTGTCATTTTTGTCATTTTTGTCATTTTTGTCATTTTTGTCATTTTTGTCATTTTTGTCATTTTTGTCATTTTTGTCATTTTTGTCATTTTTGTCATTTTTGTCATTTTTGTCATTTTTGTCATTTTTGTCATTTTTGTCATTTTTGTCATTTTTGTCATTTTTGTCATTTTTGTCATTTTTGTCATTTTTGTCATTTTTGTCATTTTTGTCATTTTTGTCATTTTTGTCATTTTTGTCATTTTTGTCATTTTTGTCATTTTTGTCATTTTTGTCATTTTTGTCATTTTTGTCATTTTTTGTCATTTTTGTCATTTTTGTCATTTTTGTCATTTTTGTCATTTTTGTCATTTTTGTCATTTTTGTCATTTTTGTCATTTTTGTCATTTTTGTCATTTTTGTCATTTTTGTCATTTTTGTCATTTTTGTCATTTTTGTCATTTTTGTCATTTTTGTCATTTTTGTCATTTTTGTCATTTTTGTCATTTTTGTCATTTTTGTCATTTTTGTCATTTTTGTCATTTTTGTCATTTTTGTCATTTTTGTCATTTTTGTCATTTTTGTCATTTTTGTCATTTTTGTCATTTTTGTCATTTTTGTCATTTTTGTCATTTTTGTCATTTTTGTCATTTTTGTCATTTTTGTCATTTTTGTCATTTTTGTCATTTTTGTCATTTATTTAATTTTTGTCATTTTTGTCATTTTTGTCATTTTTGTCATTTTTGTCATTTTTGTCATTTTTGTCATTTTTGTCATTTTTGTCATTTTTGTCATTTTTGTCGTTTTTGTCATTTTTGTCATTTGTGTCATTTTTGTCATTTTTGTCATTTTTGTCATTTTTGTCAGTTTTGTCATTTTTGTCATTTTTGTCATTTTTGGCATTTTTGTCATTTTTGTCATTTTTGTCATTTTTGTCATTTTTATCATTTTTGTCATTTTTGTCCTTTTTGTCATTTTTTGTCGTTTTTGTCATTTTTATCATTTTTGTCATTTTTGTCATTTTTGTCATTTTTGTCATTTTTGTCATTTTTGTCATTTTTGTCATTTTTGTCATTTTTGTCATTTTTGTCATTTTTGTCATTTTTGTCATTTTTGTCATTTTTGTCATTTTTGTCATTTTTGTCATTTTTGTCATTTTTGTCATTTTTGTCATTTTTGTCATTTTTGTCATTTTTGTCATTTTTGTCATTTTTGTCATTTTTGTCATTTTTGTCATTTTTGTCATTTTTGTCATTTTTGTCATTTTTGTCATTTTTGTCATTTTTGTCATTTTTGTCATTTTTGTCATTTTTGTCATGTTTGTCATTTTTGTCATTTTTGTCATTTTTGTCATTTTTGTCATTTTTGTCATATTTTTTTTATTTTTGTCATGCTTGTCATTTTTATGTTTTACTTTTTGACTTTTTTCGATTTTTTTGAATATTTCTGACTTTCTGACTATCTGACGTTTTAACTTTCCTGGTAGGTTTTCTGACTTTCAAATAAAATGAGACCTTGTATAAAAATTTCAAAAATCCACCTGTTTTCGGTATTGTTTGTTTATACATTCGATCAAATCGCCAAGAAACTTGGAACAACTTCGCAATAATTCCTTCCATACAACCTTTAGCCTACTGTGATTGGTCCATCAAGCCACTTCCTGCTGGAAACGGGTGCCATTGTTGGCGATGTTTCTGTTGTTGCTGCTTTCACTCACTGTCTCCTTCTCTTCTTCTGTCATTGTTACTCGCGCACAAATGTATCCCTCTGTGTTCCGGTGTTCTTTTCCCTTTGGACATTCCAAAGCCTACTGCGCGCTCGATGCCAGAACAGTCCTGCGTGCTGATTTATTATTATTTTCGCCTTTTTTATGGAGCTTTTTTCTGCTGGTCGTGTATTCTCATTCCACCCCAAACAACGTCCAACATATTGTGCGTGCAATCCTTGCTCGGACCACCACCACGTGGAAGGGTACCTCATTTCCGGTGGGATTGTCCTTCCCGGTGTCACATTCGGCACCAGGCAGCGATTCGGAAGCCATCCATCTGTCGTGTTTCGTGAAGAGAAACACAGCCTGTGTATATGTGTCGTGATTTTCACGATTTTGTCAATTTCAGTCGAAAAACCCAACAGCAGCAGCAGGTGACCCGGGGCGAGGTGACATTCTGGTGGCGGTTCCCCACGCGTCATGATGTTCTGGGGTTAATTTTTACCGGAAGCACGCAAACTTCGAAGAAGCCTATCGAGACGAAAAAAGTCAATTTGTTTTCCTTCGGTGGCTCACCCAACCCGAAAAGTGACAAGTGGTGCCGTTGGCCGAATGACGGGCAAAAAAGTAAGGTTAAGTTAGCTAGAAAACCGGGAAAACTACTACCATGATAAAAAAAAATCATTTGATTCATGGTCGAGTGGACCTTTTCTCTTCTCCAGTTTTTCCGTTCATCAGTCGGATGGAACGTGTCATGAACATTTATTGTGTTTCCTGTGAATTCCTATGGACTTATTTCTCGATGTTTGGACGGATTCGCGGAATTACCTTCCGGGGCGGTTTCGGCAGGCAAAAGATCACCAAATTAATTTAGGGGTTCCGGCGAATGTTGACATCGAATCAACACTCCGACAATGGATGGGTACCGGCAGATAAATTAAATATTACTATTACTGCGAATTTACCCACGCACCGGAAGTCTATATTATTATGATGAATTCTAATCAATGAGCTCCAACTACGCAGAACACATTTATTAAGTAATTTCAATTCAATTTTATAGAATATTTGGTGAATCAAAGCTCAATTTTCTGAATATTTGGTGAATCAAAGCAGGCTCTGCTTTCTCCATAGTCAAAATAAAGTTTTATTCAGTAGAATCCTGAGTTCAACTAGGAACTGAATTTTGCCCGGATTTTTGGTCGACAATTTTGAAATCAAATGCCCGGATTTTGCAGGGTTTTTAGGTAATATAGCCCGGATTTAACCGGTCCGGATATCTATGTGCTAAAAAAATTCTCTGAACCTTAAGCTCAGAAGGAAGGGGTTCGAGACGAAGGAAGGTCATCAAACACAACCTTAAGAAGATAGTCGAGCCAATGGAAATTCAACAAATACTATGAAGATCTTCAAACAGCAAGATTTTCAGGCCGCAAGAAGGTAGTAGAAGGTCGTAGAAAGTCCTACACCAATAGTAAGTCAGAATTAGAGCCAATTTTAGCTTTAGGAAGATCATCAAACTTGAAGAAGGTTAATCTTGAAAAGGTTATCGAGCGAAATGAAAGTCCTTGTGTCCTTGGAAAGTCTTCAAGCCTTAACATAGTTGCCAAACCAATAAAAAGCCTTCCAGCTTTAGAAAAATCGTCAAACCTAAGGAAGGTTAAGCCTTAAGAAGATCGTCGAACTAATGGAGACTCTTTAAAGTTCACGGTTCCAAAAAGTGCAGAGAAATAAAACATTTCTTTGTTTCAAATTAACGGCTGTGCGTGTGTTTGTGAGCAGGCGGAAGAAAGCAAAAGGCAATGAAGCCTCATTAACAGTGATGAATTTCATCCTTTAATAAGTTAGTTCATTTTTGATGTCTAATAACTTTTTTATCTTAACTCTTATCGAAATGCTGTCTTCGGGTGAAATATTTGTCATAGTTTAGACTTTTAGAAAAAAAAAAATAATCGGCCGAAGATAACCGAAGTTATTGATGGAGAAAGCGATCATGGCGCAATGTACATTTCAGCGAATTTTCGGCTCGTAGTTAGCTCCGATCGGCATTGAAATTTATTTATCTTATATATAAAAATGGAGGCGCTATCTTTGTGATAACATCACGTATGAACGGGCGATCGGAATGAAGTGAAACTTGGTATCCGAGGGTTTTTGGGGCCAGAGATGGTTTGTATAATAGTTTCAAGAATCTCACTATTTATAGAAGGGGGGCTCCCATACAAAATCAAATTGAAACGGGACATAACTTGAACAATTTAAATGCGATTTTCATAAAAATTGGTTCACGAGATCGAAAAGACACAAGAAGTTGATTCATTATGCAGACTGCAATTGCTCGCTTTTAAAACGTGGGGCTCCCTTAAAAAAATGTGAAAAAATTTGAAAAAATATATACAACCCATACAATTCACATGGGATATTCATGAAATTGTGTACACATGCATGTTTTGATGTGGAAAAACAATCTATTTTACTAAATAACACATCCTACCTTTAAAACCAGAGGCTCCCATACAAAATCAACGTGAGTTATAACATAATTTAAACAATTGCCAAGCGATTTTGCTTAAACGAGTCAGGCAGCCATGTTTTGAGAGTGAAATATGATTTATTGTAATAAATAACGCTTTCTCCATAAACCCCCCCCCCCCCTTTTTTGAACTAAAGGTGAGAGGAGGGGAGAGAATCTTATATATAAAAATGGAGGCGCTATCTTTGTGATAACATCACGTATGAATGGTCGGTCGGAATGAAGTGAAATTTGGTATCCGAGGGTTTTTTGGGTCAGAGATGGTTTGTATAATAGTTTCGAGAATCTCACTTTTGATGAAAGGGGGGTCCCCATACAAAGTTATCTCTTCTTTACATCTTATATATAAAAATGGAGGCATTTTCTTTGTAACAACATCACGTATGAATGGTCGGTCGGAATGAAGTGAAATTTGGTATCCGAGGGTTTTTTGGGTCAGAGATGGTTTGTATAATAGTTTCGAGAATCTCACTTTTGATGAAAGGGGGGTCCCCATACAAAATTATCTCTTCTTCACATCTTATATATAAAAATGGAGGCGCTATCTTTGTGATAACATCACGTATGAACGGGCGATCGGAATGAAGTGAAACTTGGTATCCGAGGGTTTTTGGGGCCAGAGATGGTTTGTATAATAGTTTCAAGAATCTCACTATTTATAGAAGGGGGGCTCCCATACAAAATCAAATTGAAACGGGACATAACTTGAACAATTTAAATGCGATTTTCATAAAAATTGGTTCACGAGATCGAAAAGACACAAGAAGTTGATTCATTATGCAGACTGCAATTGCTCGCTTTTAAAACGTGGGGCTCCCTTAAAAAAATGTGAAAAAATTTGAAAAAATATATACAACCCATACAATTCACATGGGATATTCATGAAATTGTGTACACATGCATGTTTTGATGTGGAAAAACAATCTATTTTACTAAATAACACATCCTACCTTTAAAACCAGAGGCTCCCATACAAAATCAACGTGAGTTATAACATAATTTAAACAATTGCCAAGCGATTTTGCTTAAACGAGTCAGGCAGCCATGTTTTGAGAGTGAAATATGATTTATTGTAATAAATAACGCTTTCTCCATAAACCCCCCCCCCCCCTTTTTTGAACTAAAGGTGAGAGGAGGGGAGAGAATCTTATATATAAAAATGGAGGCATTTTCTTTGTAACAACATCACGTATGAATGGTCGGTTGGAATGAAGTGAAATTTGGTATCCGAGGGTTTTTTGGGTCAGAGATGGTTTGTATAATAGTTTCGAGAATCTCACTTTTGATGAAAAGGGGGTCCCCATACAAAGTTATCTCTTCTTCACATCTTCTTATATATAAAAATGGAGGCATTTTCTTTGTAACAACATCACGTATGAATGGTCGGTCGGAATGAAGTGAAATTTGGTATCCGAGGGTTTTTTGGGTCAGAGATGGTTTGTATAATAGTTTCGAGAATCTCACTTTTGATGAAAGGGGGGTCCCCATACAAAATTATCTCTTCTTCACATCTTATATATAAAAATGGAGGCATTTTCTTTGTAACAACATCACGTATGAATGGTCGGTCGGAATGAAGTGAAATTTGGTATCCGAGGGTTTTTTGGGTCAGAGATGGTTTGTATAATAGTTTCGAGAATCTCACTTTTGATGAAAGGGGGGTCCCCATACAAAATTATCCCTTCACATCTTATATATAAAAATGGAGGCATTTTCTTTGTAACAACATCACGTATGAATGGTCGGTCGGAATGAAGTGAAATTTGGTATCCGAGGGTTTTTTGGGTCATAGATGGTTTGTATAATAGTTTCAAGAATCTCACTTTTGATGAAAGGGGGGTCCCCATACAAAGTTATCTCTTCTTTACATCTTATATATAAAAATGGAGGCATTTTCTTTGTAACAACATCACGTATGAATGGTCGGTCGGAATGAAGTGAAATTTGGTATCCGAGGGGTTTTTGGGTCAGATATGGTTTGTATAATAGTTTCAAGGATCTCACTTTTTATGAAAGGTTTTCCCAATACAAATTCAACTTTATTTGTTACGATTTTCATAAGATTCTATTCGCGAGAACGATGCAGTTAAGGACGTGTAGATAAAATTAATCATTTATTACGATTTATACTTAAGAAGGTAAAACGAAGTTTACCGGGTCAGCTAGTTTATTTATGTTAATGCCTTTGATAATCACCATACAGACATATCCTAAACTTAACACAACTTATGTTCTAAGACTAGGAATAATATTTTTAAAGACATCTTTGGACTGGTTAAAATTAAAAACGCTTGACACTTCGTTAAAAACACGACAACAATTATACAAGGGGTGGTTTTGTGCAAAAACGGTGCGACTGAGTGGTATCCACAAAAAATTCTGTTGTCGAAGTCTTCTCGTTGGTGCGTGAATGTTGATGTTTTGTAGCAGTTGTGGGCGGTCTATGTTATTCATTAACAGGTCAAAGACAAACATTCTTTGAATGTATATCCGCCTGCAACGAAGGGTTTCGAGGGATAATAAAGTGCATCGCTCTACGTACGGTGGTAGTTTAACGGCATCATTCCATAGCAGTCGTCGGAGTGCATATCTTAAAAACTTCTTTTGAACCCTTTCAATCCTTTCGACTTGTACTTCCTGATAAGGTGTCCAGACTATCACGGCATATTCCAATACACTACGAACCAGGGCACAGAAAATCGCTTTGAGGCAGTAAATATCTTCAAAATCAGCGGTGTTTCTCCGGATGAAACCAAAGATGGCAAAAGCTTTTGCGGTAGTGGCGGCTAAGTGTTCTGTAAAAGTCAGTTTGTGATCAAACACTACGTCCAAATCTTTTATGGAAGTCACTCTCTCCATTTCTTCTGTGTCCATGGTGTAAGCAAAGCGGATGTGCTCTCTTGATCTATGGAAAGTTATACATTTACACTTATTCGAGTTAGCTATCATCCCATGTGACCTGCACCAGTCCGAGAGTATCAAGATGTCAGCTTGAAGTGCTGCACAGTCCACAAGTGATCCAATAATTCGGTATATTTTAAGGTCGTCTGCGTACATTAACTTCGAAGATTTGAGTATCCAAGCAAGGTCGTTCACGAAGAGTATAAAAATGAGTGGGCCTAAGTGGCTTCCCTGAGGGACGCCGGACGGAACGTTGAATGGCTGAGATCTGATTCCTCGTAAGTTCACAAATGCTTGGCGTTTCGTCAGGTAAGAGTACAGCCACGATGTGGACCACGACGGGAAACCAAAGCGTGCGATTTTTTTTAATTGCGAGCTCGTGCGGTACTTTGTCGAATGCTTTAGAAAAGTCCACGTAAATAGCGTCAACTTGTTATTTTTTGCTCATAGCCGAATGCAGTGTATTAGAATAGCACAACAAGTTGAAAACAGTCGATCTTTTCTGCAAAAACCCGTGTTGATATTCTGATATTATCGGTTTAGCGGCGTTGTACAGTCTTCCATACATAATTGTTTCGAGAACCTTTGATAAACAGCAGAGTATTGAGATCGGTCTGTAATTTGTCACATCATGTAAATTTCCTGATTTGTGAATAGGAGTTACAGCAGCCATTTTCCAAATACTAGGAAAAACACCATCAGTAAGCGATCGATTGAAAATTATCCGTAATGGCTCGGCGATCGAAGCGGCAATGCTCAGTATGAGAAACGGAGGAATACCGTCTGGTCCGAGACCTTTTGAAGGATCAATGGCTTTTAAGGCAGACAAAACTTCATGTTGGGTGAGAATTGGCTGAGGTAAAATTACGTCAAAGCTGGGCAATGCTTCAAGGTATTCGGTAGAGGCAGGCGGTGATTGTGAAGTGTGGACGCTCTTAAAGAATTCAGCGAACAGATTCGCGGATTCGGCAGTAGTTTCAGAGGAATGACCTTCAAAAGTAACTCGCGATGGAAAGCTGTTGGAATGACGTCGAGATTTGACAAACTTCCAGAAATCTGACGGATTATTTTTCATTTCTCTCTCCATATTACGGATGTATCGCTTGAAAACAGTATTACGTAGCTCGGAGTATTCGCCTTCCTTTGTTGCAAGCTCGGTTCTGTTCGCATCAGTTTTATTTCTGAAGTATTTTTTGCGCAACTTGCGTAGTTTATTTCTACAGCGACGAAGCTCAGCGTTCCACCATGGTTGCTTGTACTGCTGGTATCGGAGCTGGCGTTTTCTTGGAGTGTGAAGCGCGACTGTCCTTAGCAAGTGTTCGTAAAAAACGGAAACAGCATCGTCAGGGCTAAGACTGCCTAGAAGGTGCGGCCAATCGGTAGATGATAGGGCATCAATAACGGGTACAGAATTACATCTTCTAAAGTCAAGATCGATACGATAGATATCGTTGTCGGTTATGGCATTATCATCGGGGCAGTCGATAAGAATCCCGTAAGGTCTGTGATGTCGGTCCGTTGGTAAAATGGAAATTGGCGGGTCCAAAGTTTCGGTTACTTCAGGTCTGTTTGTAAAAATCAGATCGAGAACTCTACCGTTCACATTTTCTCTGGAGCATATCTGAGCAAGGCCTACAGACAACGTCGTTTCTATAACTGGGTGAAATATTTGTCATAGTTTAGACTTTTAGAAAAAAAAGTAATCGGCCGAAGATAACCGAAGTTATTGATGGAGAAAGCGATCATGGCGCAATGTACATTTCAGCGAATTTTCGGCTCGTAGTTAGCTCCGATCGGCATTGAAATTTAGCAACCTTTACTTTGGGTATAGTCATCAGTAATTGTTTTGAATGTATTTGAATTGTCAATTTAGTTATTTTGAGTCCACTTCTACTTTTTTGAAAAAAATATATAGCAACTCTTTTATTGAGAGTGCTACGGACGACCAATCGTGGTGGAGACGGCTGAAACAGTCGTCCACCAAGTCGTAGGAGAGTTGTTGGAAAACTTAGAATAAACAGTATTTAAGTTGGATTACAAAGAAACTAATAACACGATTTTCTACACATTCTCTAAACATGGTAGTTTATTCCCCTTATGCTCAATCTAAATTTAAGTAAAGATATTTATAGATCCAATCGATCTGCCCTAGTGTTACTTTATATATTCGAGCTGAGCACAGTTGATTGCAGCAAACAGTAAAGCAGCCAAGTAAAGTAGTAAACCTCCCAGAGAGTTTGCTCAAATTTCCCCCGGGCTTCGAGAGGAACTTTAGGAAGTGTAAGCGCGCCTACAAGCGATGAAATGAAACAGTGGTCGGTGTTTGTGGTGATATTACGTCTTTCATAGTCGTTATGTTGACGTCAGGGTTGAGTTTTGTTGATATGTTACGGTTAGGGTGGTTCAGATTTCAAATTTTTCCAAG
Organism: Uranotaenia lowii; assembly: GCF_029784155.1. Lineage (NCBI taxonomy): Eukaryota > Metazoa > Arthropoda > Insecta > Diptera > Culicidae > Uranotaenia > Uranotaenia lowii. Next base: position 214,453,362 of record NC_073691.1, read on the forward strand.
CGTCCTTCTCATTTTACAACCACAATGCAGGAAGTCTGATGGCAGAAGCTTCGATAGTAAGTTTTTCTCTCGGAGTAAGTTAATGATTCTTCCAGAGGCATTAATAACTCATAACTCACGTTTGGCGTATCTATCGCAACCGGTGTTCTGGTTCCAGCAGCCAGCGATGACGAAATGAGCCCGGAGAAAGCATTATCCCGGAATAGAACGACGAGCATTCGCCTGGAACACAAAATCACCGGTCGCTGCATAAAATCCTGCTCTGGGATATGTGATGATGCAGTAAATGTTGCCAACATGACTACATGTAACTACACGGCATGACTTCGACTGACTGGAGAGCTGTGCTGATGATGTTCTGTAACACGAGTGACTCTGCCGCCTGCATGTTTATACAAAACAGGAACAGGATAGGACAGGACAGGACGGCTGCTGCTGTCGATGTGCTTGCTTGCTCATCTGTTCAGTTAGGCGGGGGCGAAAAAGGACGACAACAATTGGAGCTTTGTGTATGTCTATAGGGCGGTATCCACTTCATTATACCCCTGGTGCTACTGAGGAGAGGTTTGTTGCGGAAACTTTGTTTCTGATAGATAAAATGGCTCAAGCGCCAACGATTATACTAACGAAAGCCTCGTGACTCGAAAATTCTCGAAATGTTACAATTTCGAGGCTTCACAAAGGTCACTTAATCGATTACCGAACGGGGCGGCTCTACTATTAGAACACGAACGTGCAGAACGACTAACTAGAGATTCCCGCGAGCGAGCGAGCAAGCGAACGAAAGTTAGTCGAAATTTAATTAGTTTTGTGTAGTTTCGAGGGAGGTACTGATGCTTAAAATTTGATAGAGATTGAGTGTAAAGTTATTACATGTCAGACAAGTGCTGCTGCACGTACATATCCCCAAACCCGTGCTTTTCAGTGACGTTCGGTCATTAGTTAACTGCTTGGTTTTGATTTTGCTACCATTTTTTTTTCTTTTGCTTTCGGGGAGCGCTTTTGATTCTCACGTATAATGGATCGGTTGAAAGTCCCAGACAAAGTATTCCTAATTTGTAGAAGTTCATTAATAAAATGAAGAAATTGATCCAGTCTATGTTTTTCTTTAGCCTATTTCAATATTCTAGGATCAAATGAAGCATTTCTAGTAGTTATGGCGTAGATTTTTGGGATAAGTTTATAGTCCACTGTATCAACTGTCAGCAATCTTTTGAGTCAGAAGGATCAAAAATAATTGTTTAACAAATTTCAATATTCGAATGAATTTAAATTTGTTAATTGCACGAGTAAAATTGACGATGGATACTTCTTAGACCGCTGCCAGCTTTGTATGGAAATTTCAAATGCTCAAATTTTTACACCTTCCGTAACACTTTTTTGTAATTTTTTGCTTCCAGAAATAGCAATAAGAATTTTAAAAGCGATCTATCCAGTTCGGAATGAGCGCAACAAGTTTTAATTTGAAATGAAAATTTGTATGGGAAAACAATTTTTTTCATGCAAAAATTTTGTGAAAGATTTAATGTGAAATTTTTTTTCTTCGATACAAATTTCCATTAAAAATGGAAACGCGTTGCGCTAACTCAGGAATCAACCACATCATCTCAAATTTTACACTGATGCTTGGTGACCCAAAAGGCATCGAAAAAACATATAGGAGCGAAAAGTCTTTTTTTTGCAGCGGTCTAATGCTTATCTTTGCGCAGCTTATCTCCATTATGCGTTGGGAATTTAAACGAAAACTTTTCTTTCACTCCCCCAGACAATCCCACAAGTGTGTTAACAGTTTAGTGAAATCTCATCTGCATCACACTCTGGCACACGTAAAATCACGATCCAAACTTATCACTATTTCCATAGCAATTTTTTTCATGTATCCTAGAACTCAATTGACAATGTCCCAGAGAGCAAATCATAGCAAGCCAAAAATAGGCATCGTTTACAACCGAAAAACATGCGTGGGGAAATCACACAATATTTAGCGGTAATGAAATAAAAACAATTTCTCATGGCACCTTGCATCATTTTTCACATTAGAATCGACATTCATTAATTTCAATCTTCATTTAAAACGTACACTTCCTTGTTTTCAATATCAAGTGACTGCCTGTTTTAGCCAATAACCCTAGAATCGAACGTACACCGAAGTACACTTCAATCATATTAGTATTTCGATTCCCGATTATTCGATTCGAAATTTCAACGATGTAAATGAATAAAGCGGAGCACACTTCAGATTCTCTAAAATGATGGAAATTTTTTACACCACTTCAATAACTTTTCAGATCACCAGTCTAGTCTTTTCACCGGAAAGGACTAAAACATTCATGGCACTGACAGGATTCCTACATATTTTCAAGCCCCCGTAGGCGGGATCCAAAAAAATCTCAGTTGAACGCAGTTAAATTCTTGCTATCTGATAGCTCGTGAAGATTCTTCAATAATGTTCACTATTAAATAACTATAGACAAAATTTCCACGAACGGAGAGAAACACGTGCGCTGCCATGAAGGAAACGCCTACTCCTGCCAGTTGTAAAAGTGTCTCAAGCAAGGTTGCCTGAAAAAATTCTGTGTTTTTGACAAAATAATTCTGTAATTCTGTGATTTGACCAAAAAATTCTGTGACGAGATTCTAGGATATTTATTTACGAATTTTACTGAAATCACATGTCAAAAATTTAACTTGTAAAAATAAATCAACAGTATTATTTTCATAACATTTCATGTATTTGAGTCAGAAATCTATAGTTAATATGGACTTAAAATTAAGAATCCAAAATTTAAAAAGTCTGTTAAAATAATGTGTTCTGTGACGACAATTTGCTCAAAATACTGTGAAATTACAGAATTTACTATGATAGCAACCTTGGTCTCAGGAGTCCCCAAAGACTTATAAAAGATTTCCAATGTTTCAATAGAGCCCCGAGGAACCGAAACAGAGTTCCAGAAGAACATCTTAAGAGTTTCAAGAGCCTCAGAAGAGTTTTTAAAGAGCCTCACAACTGTCACAAGCATCTCAAAAGATTAAAAAAAAACCTTAAGAGGCTTTAAAAAGTATCTTTGAAAGTCTCCAAAGAGTCTGAGAATAGCGAATGAATAAGCTCAAAAGAATAAAAATAAAGTCGAAAGAAAATTAAAAGATTCTAAAAAAGGGGTAAAGATAGCCAGAATCTTTCAGCTCGTACCCGGGCCGGCCAAATCCTGGCTATTTTATCTAAAAACGTGGTAAAATAAGGGCATTTGATTTCAAAATTGTCCACCGAAAATCCGGGCAGTATTCGGGCAAGCTTGATCAAAACCCAGGAGTTTTGGACGCATAAATAAAAAGTTACTTGTAATAAAACAATTTTTTTTGTTTTTTATTACGCAAATAAGGTGAATAAAATCGGGCAGAATCCGGACTTTTCCAATGAAATTCGGGCAACTCAGCCGGACCGAAATTTTACCAAATTTTGCATCAAATATCCGGGCAAACCCAAATAAAACCTGGCAATCTGCAACCTTAGGATAAGAAGAGTCTCCAATTTCTCCCAGAGTCACAAAAAGTCCCAAATTAGTTTTACAACAGATATAAAAAGAGTCTCAGATCAATTTCACGAGTTCCAAAAAAGTCTTTATTGAGTTTCAAAAAAGATTAGGAGTTTAAAACAAGTTTCAAGAGTCCTTAAAAAGAGCCTCAATTGACTTTGAAAAAAGTTTTATAGGCTCTTCTGAGAACAATATCTAATCAATCTTAAAATAATCATGAAAAGGTCCCAGAAGAGTCTTAAACGAATCTTTAACCGAGTCTGAAGGGAGTCTCACAAAAGTTTCCTTTTATTTTTTTTTCAAATTTGAACTGAAATCGTGCATTGCTGATTTCTGATTGAATCAATATTTTCAAATAAAGCATACAATAAAACTGAAACTATTTGTCGCTACGATCGAATGCGTTTTTGAAGAATTCTTTTGATATTCGCTTTATTCAAGATTTGAAGTAAATTGTGTGTTGAGTTTTTACAAAATATTTGCACAAGAAACCAAAAAAACACAACTTCCAATCCAAATAACCGCAAACGACTCGCAAGCCAACCACCGCTCTATGCTCATTTTAAAAAGTAACTATTTACAGTACCATAGGGTTGTCACCTAGGCTCAGCGATGTGGAGACTGTTTGCGAATGACTTCACTACTCTTTAATGTAACGGAGTAAACAATCACAAATTTTACTAACATTCAAAAAAGAGGGTTGAAGTCTTATGCAAAGAATTAACTAAAATTACGTAATTTTTCTGAAAATTTCAATACTTGTTATTACCGCTAGTGAAAAATCTTCTTCAATTACACGCTACAATAGCACGTGTACCAACTTATCGCAATTCCCTCATACCACAACATGATGATGATGCTATCGCAAAACGACCGAGCTCATTCGGAAAAATGTTTTTATTAACTGTCTCGCTCTCGCTATGGGTCCGTTTATGAACATTTTATGCTAAATTTGATAATTAGATTTAGATAGCGGCACACAATCGAGCCCCAAAAAAAATCCACATCCGACAAGCTCCGCCGACCGACCGAGCGAGCGACTGATTTTTTAATAAGCTCGAAAGACAGCTTATACGTAACGTAACACCCCTATGTATGTTTACCTCCGCTCATTAGGAGTTGGGGAGATTCCCCCTTTCCTTTGATGGTGGCAGCAGCCAAACAACTATTCCGTGTCATATGCTGCATGTTTTCGAGAGTCGTTGAGCGTTTTTGTTATTTTTTTTTCGCTTTCATTCGAGGGTGCTTCATTAGAGGAGAAACAAAACAAACAGACACAAAAAAAAAACAATCCCTAAATTTCTCATCATAAGCAGACACACGTGTGTGGTTTGGTGTTTTTTTTTTTTGCTTCTCTCCAAGAGTAACCCTTCCCATCGACTTCACCCGGTATAGTGGAATCGTCCATAAGGTACCACCTATCTACCAATTTGAAGCGATCCAAGCAAGCTGGTGTTAATCGCTTCACGCTTGACTTTCGTTCCATGATTTTGGGCGACTTGTTCACTACTTCAAGGGAATTCGAAGCATGATTGTTTTTAATAATAACGTAATATGCATGCAGGACGCGGAGCGGCGAAGCTGCAATGACAACGATTTCAACAAATTGTCAATTTTTTGTTTTGGTTTGTTAATGCAAATGATTTTAGGCTGTTTGCAGTAGAATTTTTTTTGGTATTTTTATTCTTTTTTTGTTATTTCAAATGTTTATTATTTTTGAATTATTAAATTCGTTAAAATGTTTACTTAAGTATTGACAAAAGTGTTCTGATCGAAAACAAGTTCGTTCACGCTTTTCGACGTCTTGGATCATTTTGGCTGCACAATTTTATCCTGGGAAAGAAATTGAACGAGGTTGGTTCCGCCTTAAGCTGGGAAAATGAATCCTAGGATAGTTTCAATGTAAACATAAAAAAAAACTTTCCCGCAGGAACATCCTTCCCGAGCAAGGTTCTAAATTAAAAACAGAAAGCGAAAACAAAAACATGGGCGAAGCTCTTGCCAAGAAAAAAGAGAAAATTTTGAGTAGTGCAAGAAGCTGGAAACTTGTAAACATAATTCACCCAGTCAAGAAGTTAATCCAAGCAAGCGAAAACGAAACGGTACCCCTAGCAGTTTTTCCATGTTGTTTTTGCCAACCGTTGATGGATTTTTTTTGGGTTTGGTTTCATCTGTACAACTATCTTAAAGCGTTAAATAATCTAGCAGCTTATTGAGAGTTCGGCATAATTTGCCAAGAAACTCTTCTCATGACACATTGCTGTCCAAAATAGAACCAATCTTCTTTAAAAGTTCTCTTACTAATTTTTGGTTCAGTTTTCATTTTCACCAAAATTAGGCATGGGTTGCTCATTGTTTCCCGATTTCCTTTCTCGTCACATAGCCAACTACTGTTTGTTTACACTCGAAAAACCCCAAACCAACAGAAGAAACCTATCGATAGCGTATACACAACAGGGGGTCGTCGAAGGCAATTGCTAGCCTTCTGCGCATCCCTTCGCAATTACCATGCGAGGATGACGACGTCAAAAATGTGTGTATGAACATCGTAGTCACCAAAGCCAAAATATAGAAATTAAGAAAAGGGAAGGGTCGATCGGTTTCGGCTTTCCAACTGGCTGAAGAATCCCTCAAAATTCATGAGCCATTAGTTGGGGTGAAGAACAAAAAAACCAATCGGTTCATCACATCACGTGCCGTCCCTTCGTGCAGATGTAGTAAGTAGCAGTGCAGGAATTACAAGTTACAAGGGGAATAACAATGGGATTGCGCTTGCACTAACATGACTTGGAACAAGCGGAGGCGCTCCGGGATATCCGGGAATTCCTCTTGTTTCCTTCTTGAATCAGGGCGCCGCCTTTAGCCGTGCGTGTGTGGCATTTAATTATTAATGGGATTGAGCGTAGGCCGTTTTGAAAAAGTCATTGAAACCGAGAAGAAGAAGAACGAGGGATAATGAGTAGAAACAATTGTTGCTGACCATCTGGATAGAAAATTTACTGTACTTGATTCTTGCATGCGAGAAATTGATGAATCGAAGAAATCGGCCAGATTTTTTTTATTCGTTTAAAATTACCTTCATTTGCAATGAAATTTAATTTGTCGAGAAAATGCGTATTTTTAAAATAGATTTTTTTTATCGTTTTCAATAGTTTTGTAACAATGTTTTGTTTTCTTTAGTCATTTGTTGATATATGTTCAATTTTTTGCTCCTTTATTAAATTTAATTTTGGATTTTTTACAATTGAATGTTATTTTAAAGTTATTTTTAATTTTTTTTTAATTTTTTTGTTTAATACCTAAACTTGCATTTATGAAATTTTTTTGTTATTTTTTTTTTAAATATTGATTTGGATTTTTTTTAAATTTTAATACTTTAACTATGAACGGAATTTTATAGTTTTTTTTTTATTTGTTTATATTTCCTTTGACTCTCGTGATTTTTTTTTATTTTTAAAGTTTACTATTATTTTTTTTGAAGGTTTTTTGAGTGTTTTTTTTTTAACTTTTTGTAGTAATTTGTAATTTTTTTTTAGGGTTTTTTGCTATTTTTTGTACATATTTTATGATTTTTTATATATTTTTTTGTATTTCTTTATTATTTTTATATTTTCTTAGTAACTTTATTTTTATGATGTTGTTTAGAAATTTTTATAATGTTAAGTGATTTTGTTTATAGATTTTTAGCTTTTTTATTTTTGAAGCTTATGATTTTCTTAAATATATTTTTTATTTTGTAGTTTTTTTTCCAGTTTTTTTTAACTTTTTTGTTTTAATTTTTATTACCTTGTTTAATTTTTTTTTTACTTTTTTTAATTTTTTTTTCAATTAAACTTTTTTGCAATTATATTTTTATTCATTTTCTTTTCTTTTTCGGATTATTTTTCGCTTTTTTTTGTTGTGTTGTGAGCCTGCTTGGTTGAATGATTCAACTGAATCAAAGCAATCGAAAGATTCCTTTGAATTCAACCATCGTGGTTGAATTAACAGGAATCTTTTGATTGCTTTGATTCAGTCGCTTGTTTTCTTTCTTTTATTTTTTACTTTTTTTTTCTTTATTTTATTTTTTTTCTTTATTTTATTTTTTTTTTCTTTATTTATTTTTTTTCTTTTTTTTCCTTTTTTATTTTTTTCCTTTTTTATTTTTTTCTGTTTTTTATTTCTTTTCATTCTGCTTAATCTTCTTTTTATTTTTTTATTCTTTAAATCATCTTTTTTTTTAATTCTTTTTTAATCTTATTTTTATTTTTTTTCATTCTTTTTTAATCTTCTTTTTATTTTTAAAATTTAATCTTCTTTTTATTTTTTTATTCGTTTTTATTTTTTTTAGTTTTGTCTTTTTTAATTTTTATATTTTTTATCTTTTTTTACTTTTGATTTTCTTATTTATTTTTTTAAATTTTTGATCTTCTTGTAATTTTATTTTCAATTTTCATTTAGATTTTTTTTTTAATTATTTTATAACTTTTTCTCTTATTTTTTCTTCTTAAACGTATTTTTTTTTTCAAATATTTTATTTTGTTTTTGTTTTCCTTTGTTTTTTTCTTTGTTTTATTTTTTATTGTTCTATATTTTTTAAGTTATTGTAAATATTTTCTAATGTTTTTTTAGATTTTTTTAACTTATTTTAATTTTTGTTTTGTTTTGTTTTTTTAGTGTTTTTTTTAATTCTTTTTAAATTTTTTTAAAATATTATTGTTTTTCTTTTTTTAACGCTTTTCTCATTTTTTTTAAGCTTGATTAATCTTTTCCAATACTTTTTCATTGTTTTTTGCTTTTGAAAACTATTATTTATTAAATATTGTTTTTTTTTATTAGTTTAATTTACGTAGCAGTTTCTATTATTTTTATTTAAAAAATATTTCTTCTAATTTAGAAAAAAAAAATATTTACTTTTTTATAAATATTTATTTTTTTATAATTTAATTTATTTTTATATTTTTTTATAATTTTTTTTGTTCTACTTTTTACGTTTTTACTTTTAGGAATTTTTCGCTTTTTTTTGTATTTTTTATTTTTTTTTATAATTTGTTTTGTATTTTTTTTAATTTTTTTGTTTGTTTTTTGATACATATTAAAATATATATTATTTTATTTTTTTTTAAATTTGTTAACTTTTGTAATATATGTTTGCATTTCATAGTTTTTAGCGTTTTTGCATATTTTCATATTTAAAAAAAAACATAAATATTTTATTGCTTTTTAGTTATTTGATTTTTTTTAATAAATACTTTTTTCATTTTATTTTCTATTCATTTCTCTCATTTTTTAAACTTTTTTCCTTTTTCATGTTAATGGTTTTAATATATTTCAAGCTCTTTTATCAGTTTATTTTAGTTATGAATGTTTATTAATTGTTTTAAGCATTTTATTTTTATTGATTTATGTTCTCTTAATATTGTTTTAAATTTTATTTTATTTTGATATATTTTTAATTTTTATTATAATGTTTTTATATTTTCACATTTTTTTTAAATTGTTTTTTCATAGATTTTTATTTCTTTTTAAATGTTTGTTGAGTTTTTATTTTAATTTGTTTTATTTTCTCAAATTTTATTTATAATTTTTTTTAAATTTTTTTTTAAGTAAATGCAATTTTTAACATTTATTTCAATCTCTAAGTTTTTTTTTATTTTAATTTTTGTCGCACTGCTTTCTGATTTTTAATGTCATTTTTACAGTTGTTTTTAAAATTTTTGAGCCAATTTTTTATTTTTTTTTTTTTTTTATTTTTATATTTTAGTTTTTTTTTTCGTAGTTTTTTCCTATTATTTCTTTTTTTTTTAATTTCTCATTTAAATTTTTTATATGTTTTTGATTTTTCTTTTCGTTTTTTGTACCTATTATTTGTTTCGTGTTTATTATAGTTTTTTTCAGATTCATAAAACGCGATTTGGCAGGGCGCAATATTGTTGTCTGTGACCGGACAAGAAAATATTCAAAATAAACCCTCAAAAGCTGTTCGGGTCGATATGACCTGATGAGCATATTCAAAACATCTTAATAATCATTCCAGAATACTGAAAAATAGAGAATTGTTAAATACCAAGTATGTAAATGATAATCAAATTAACGAGAAAAAACCAAAATTTGAGTTTAAAAAGTCGATTCATTGGGAAATAAGAAACAACGAAGGAAGACAAAATTGGATGTCATTGTTTCAAGTACGATTTTTTTTTCAACCGGTAAATCCGGGATTTAGGTCAAAACGTTTATCGGATCCCCACTTATTGATACGTCATCGGATAGATGTATTCTTGACAATACCAAAAATCAAAGAAACTTTTATATAGTGCAAAGCTGTCAGAAATTATGAGCTATTTGAGAAATAAATAGTTTTTAGGGAATTTTCTGCATTCGGAACCAACTACAGACAACCTGGTAAAACAAATTTACTTGATTTTGAAATGTTGGGAAACTAGAATAAATTACCGACACAATGAATCTAATATCATCAAAATCCAATTTCTTCAAAACGGATATTTTGTGAACAGCTTTGGAGGGTTAAGCATGATTTTAACTTGAAACTTTCAGCTTTCCATCTCTATACTGCCCCTACTCGCAAAACAGTCCCAATTCTCATATTTCTATAAAAGCTAAGTTGTAAATTTTACATTAACTATTAGATACTTTTAGTTTTTGATAACCCATAGGTAGGTAGTGCTTTTGGATAGTTTTTACCCATTTTCGTGCGAAATGGGAAAATAAAGACCAACCTCACAGACGGGCAAAACGCCTACTGCTTCTAATATGAAGTTCTATTTGTAGGAGACGAAACTTAATTATTTCGCTCAGAGTAAAAATATCACTCGACGCTTAAGAAAACTCTCCAAATTCAGCAAATCACCATCGTCATCGAAACAGCGTTTTAATGCGACCACCAACGATTGAAGCACCAAATAGCCTCCAGTACTAGTCGGTAGGTTAGTACCCTATGATGTTGAGAAAACCCGTAATCTGATAACATCGGGGAAGGTTGCACCGGACGGCTCTCGCTCTGGGACGTCCAGATGCATCGCTCTGATAAGGTCCTCAATCTTGCAAGTTCGACGACTGGCTACTGCAGCATCAGCAATCGATGGCCGTTCGATAGTTCGACACTTTTCTTGAAGGCTGCTGCTCTTTTTGTCGAGCAAAATTTAAGTGATTTTTTTTCGCTCTCTTGTCAAGGGAATCAATATACGGGAGCTCGAACCAAACGTGTTGACGGCCTGCCGGACAGACCCCTGTGTGATTATGTGTTCCATTCCATTTGTACCTGGAAAGGATGTGTGTGTTTCAGACATCGTCGTAGTCATCGGTGGGAAACTTTCCACGGCCTAAGTTAGTGAAGGACGCACAACAGAATCTACGACAGGCGTGATTCAGGATTGAACTTTTCTCGATACAACCGGCCGGCATCCCCGTTGGGATTGCATCGGTAGATTTCCGAACAAGCCCCGGGAAGAACAGCTTTGCCCTTTTGGGGCTTATCTCCTGGAAACTGTATTTCGGTACAATGGATACGGGCCAACTTCCAAACCGAGGCAGGAGTTATCAGATGTGTACTGTGCCATGTATCCCTGCCGGCTACGTGGGCGGAAGTTTGTCGTTGCTGTTGCTGGCTGATGCTGTTTTCGGGGAGAAATCCCACGTGTGTGGAGCTACCGTTCGGTTTGGGATTCCGGAACCAAAATAAGCTTGTCCCCAATCTAGCTTTAAGTTGAGTTCATAGCTTACTTACAATTTGAAACGCAAACTAACACGTCAGGTTGATAGTTACTCGGAACATATTAACTCCAGTCACACACCAGTAAAAAATTCGCAACCGACAAATGATGAATTACATTTTAATTCTGTCGACAAGTCAAACTTGCATCCAAATACGTTTCGTTTCGTCGTGCAAGTTGGTTGCCATTGTTTTGCGCCAAATCCGGAAGACCTACTACCGAAAGCTTCCCGGTTTCTATACCCACCTACACACACTCGACTGAGCTGCAAGACAAAGTAAATTTTCATGTATTTGCAAATGCGGTGCGGTTCAGGAAACAGTCTGTTGTTCTGCCAACGAGTTTGGTACCAATCTATTTAGGACGCTGAAAAGGGGACCGGCGGGGGTGGAACCATTCATGAATGATGCTGTTTTTGCGGATAGAACAGCTTCTAGCTTGAGGTTCTTGGCATCAGATCCACGGGAGAGTTGAGCTGCAAATTGATTACTAGTTAGAATTGAACGCTTTTCAAACAAATTTATAAAAAAGCTTCTTTTAATGCAAATTTTTGTTACTTTTTCATTTGGTTTTAAACCATTCCTTTGAGGTAAAAAAAAACTCTATTTGATGATCTGTTACGCACTGAAATGAATAAACATTTCACATTTTCAAAAAAGGGACCGGAGTCAAAAGTACAAAATTTTCTCATTACCAGAAATTTCACTTAATTAAACTCAAAGGTTACAACAATCTGCCTTTTCACTTGCACAACGGACCAAAATTCCTTAACTCCCCTTCTGAGAGCTTGGCTCCCGAAGGGCAGTACTTAACCATTCATCAGGAATTAGCAAAGTTAGTTTTTTCTTTGATTATGCACAGCCGGCTCTTGAGGACAGGTTGAAAAAGAAAAAAAACTACGAGAAGGTAATTCTTTTTTTCCATTTTTCAGTTTTTGTCCCATCACAGGGAGTGAAATTTTGATCATCGAGGGGCTACTACAGAAAAAGCAGAAACCGAGTAGTGGAAACTATTTCTAGTGTTTCATTTAAAATACGCTCGTCATTCTCATTCTGTTCTCCTCATCATCATTATCATCGTCATCACCATCATCATCGTCATCATTCCCGATGTCACCCAGTTAACGTTTGTTGTTGCTGCTGCTGCAGTGAAAGGAGTAGAGTCGTTTGGTTCAGTTTGTCTTTCGGTTAGCAGCAGCAGCATCGAAAAAAAAACCAACCGACCGGCCGGAATATGAAGTATACTCTCCATACTCGTAACATACATTTAAATTGTACGAAAGATGTATGCTTTCCGTCCATTTACGTCGTCGTCTCCCATGGCATAGTTAGTAGGTAGTACCTGAATGTCGGTATTAGTACCCACCTAGTATTAGTAGGTAGTAGAAGTCGTCCTAGCTAGAAGCCCTTCCGGAACGTCAAAATCGTCGTCCTAGAGAGGGAAAAAGTGCGGGAAGTAAGTGCGGTCTGTGTGCGGAAACCAGTGTGCTCACACTGGTTAGCATTTATATGAGAGTACCAAACCGTTTGGCATGCACGAGACGTGCTGCATAATGCCCATTTCAGTGTGCGATCCCATTCATATACCAGCAGCTTCAGCTACCAGTTCTATGGGTTTTGTGTTTGAAGAACCGGTTCAAGGCGGACGACCGAGGAGGGGGGCAGGAGGCTCCAGCTTTTCACCGGACCGGAATGGTGAAGGAAAAGGCACAATCCTGACGACGACGAAGCTTTCAAAAAAAGCGCATGTACACACTTATACGGGAACACATATTGTCGGTACTACAGTCTACTCACCGGTACCATGCAAAAGCTAGTAGGAAGCCGGGGAGGTCGTTTATTCTTTGGGTCGGTCGAACGAGTTTTTCGGGAAATGGGTTAGTTTGGTATGAAAAAGTTTGTTTGTCGCAAGTACGCCTCCTCATAATGGCTGCAAAGTACAAATACGTGCGAATAAAGCTCTTTAGATACATGCTGCTCGCTTTTCGCTTTCAGGGAAAGTAAGGGGGGATGATTCGATGGGTAGGTGGGAGGTAAGTTGGAGTCAATTTTCGTGGCAGGACCGTTCAATTTGTTCTTATAATTTTATGATGAAAAGTCTATACTTTGAAAACTTTGAATACAGATCGCTTGTTAAATATATTTTCAAACTAAATGTTCAATCCCATCAATTGAAACCAATGCGACGAACATTTATTACATAACGATTTACATACATTTATGGGAAAGTGTTCCTATTTAAATGCGCATCTTGGGTTATATGCGCACACAGCTGATTGACGAAATATCTAATCAGTGCAGTTTAAGGGTAATCCATTATTGACACATGCCATTAAAAAAATTTATATTTATCAATATCTAATGTATAAAGAGGAGTTTTACTATATATGTTAGTTTGTCTGTTTGTTTGTTTGTACCTTATAAAAATCCACACCGCTTAACTGATCAGTCTGAAATTTGGTACAGTGATGTTTGGACCAGGGTAAGGTTTTAGTAATAGTTTTAAGAAAAGAGGCCCTCCCATTCAACTTTCGTTTTTATTCCCACGAACCAAATGATAAGCATACTTTCGCTTTCGCCATTTCAAAATTTTCAGTTTTAAAAGTCTTTTGCTCGATTGGAACGACACTGACAGAAAATCGAAAATTCCAATCGTGACATTTCGTCTCTTTGTTTACTATAGGCTCGTAAGAAACGCCCATTCAGAGTTCACGTGCTCTGGACAGCAAATCAAAGCTTGCTGATTATTAAAAATTGTAAAGGGGAAATTTTGGCGAAAAGGAAAAATGAAAATATGTATTCCAAAAATTGGTTTTTTTTTCAACCAATTTTAAAAATGTATCTTAACCTACGCCAACAAAATTCGGAAAAAGTATAAAAAGCTTTTGGCTAAAAGTTGCCAAATCAACCGTTACAAATGTAATTAACCCTCATCCGCCTTAGGGTGTCATTTTGACACCATTGCAAGTTTGAAGGCTTGTAACTTTTTTCAGAAGCTTCAAAATACAAAAATTTCTTCGGGGACCCTAAATGAATTCAAAAAATCTTCAATATTGCATCTTTACTTTTTTTATGGGCGAACTCTGGAAGCCTGGACAAAAAAACTCCCTTTTCCGACTTTTGGTGTCATTTTGACACCACAAAAGTAAAATCTATTTAAGTCGTTTGAGTTATTATAAACTTCTTATAAAACTTATATCAATAGAAACCTTGTAATGTCAGTCAAATATGTTTAGAACATTATATACAGCTAAAGTTACGAGTTTTCTCGTTATTCAGCATGAAAGAAAAAAAATCCGAAAAAACATGCCTCACGAAAACTGCTGTAGTTCATATATTGCACGTCCAAAATAATATTTGCCTTATGCATATGAAAGCTGACGTTAATGCCTACATCATGAAGACAAGAAATATTTTTTTAAATTTTTTTTAATGAAATGGTCACAACAAGTTCAAAAAAGTGGTCTAAAAAACCTACTTTTCATTCGATTGCTAGTAAATACTGTTTGAGCGATGGTAGAGTTTTGAAAAAAATATGACAACAAAATCTTTTAAAATTCCAACATTTTGTTGTCTTTAGATTTTTGATGCAACAAAAATGGAATTTACTGGAATTTTTCAAAGTTCACTACTTTGCGCATTTTTTTTACAAATTGAAATTTCATCTGTTTTTGTGGTCCACCGTCAGGTTGTACCCGGATTTTCAGTGCTTTTACTTTGTTTGGACCAATCAAAAGTATATTCATTGGAAAGCTAATTTAATCTACATTCTAGTGAGGTGCAACAAATCACGCTGTGAGATTTCCCAAAAATATGAAAATTATAAACGTAAAATCATTCCTGAATTTCTAGAACTACAAGCACCGCGTCCAGCAAAACGTGTTTGTTTGCTCTCCGAGTAGGTACGGTGGGTGGTGATTTGGTCAGAGAGCGAAGCCAACAGACGAAATAACGATGTGTGTCGTGCATTTCTTCGTCTGTCGGCTTCGCTCTCTGCTCGAATCACCACCCACCGTACCTACCTACTGTTGCATCAAAAATCTAAAGACAGCAAAATGATAGAATTTTAATAAAGTTTGTTGTCATATTTTTTAAAACACTCTAGCATCGCTCAAACAGTATTTACTAGCAATCGAATGAAAGGTAGGTTTTTTTGACCACTTTTTTGAACTTTTTGTGACCATTTCATTAAAAAAAATTTAAAAAAATATTTCTTGTCTTCATGATGTAGGCATTAACTTCAGCTTTCATATGCATAAGGCAAATATTTTTTTGGACGTGCAATATATGAACTACAGCAGTTTTCGTGAGGCATGTTTTTTCGGATTTTTTTTCTTTCATGCTGAATAACGAGAAAACTTGTAACTTTAGCTGTATATAATGTTCTAAACATATTTTACTGACATTACAAGGTTTCTTTTGATGTAAATTTTGTTCAAATCGGCCTAACACGCCAAAAGTTATAACGATTTGAGCTTGTGGTGTCAAATTGACACCACAAGTGCTGATTAGGGTATTGAAATCTAATGCGGATGAGGGTTAAAGTGTTTGGGGAACGTTTGTCGACAGCCAGGAAGTCTGGATCGGTGAGAAATCGAAAACCGGAAGCCGCTGTGACGACAAAAAGAGTTTGCCGGTAGTTTCAAGCGAAACCCTAAACTCTCTCTCCGAGATGCCGCAAATAAGCTGGGTGTATCATCTACAACCGTGCATCGAGACAAAAAACGAGCCAGACTATCGACTTACAAGAAGGTAGTGAATCCAAATCGCGATGATAAACAAATTACGACGGCCAAAGCGCGATCCCGGAGGCTGTACACGACGATGCTGACGAAGTTTGACTGTGTGGTAATGGACGACGAAACCTACGTCAAAGCCGACTACAAGCAGCTTCCGGCACAAGAGTTTTATACCGCAAAAGGAAGGGGAAAGGTAGCCGATATTTTCATGCACATGAAACTGTCAAAGTTCGCGAAGAAATATCTGGTTTGGCAAGCCATCTGTACCTGTGGCTTGAAAAGCAGCATTTTCATAGCTTCCGGGACTGTCAACCAAGAAATTTACGTGAAATAGTGTTTGAATAAACGTCTGCTGCCTTTCCTGAAGAAACACGGTTGTTCCGTACTGTTTTGGCCGGATTTGGCATCTTGCCATTACGGTAAAAAGGCCATGGAGTGGTACGCCGCCAACAACGTGCAGGTGGTTCCCAAGGACAAGAACCCTCCCAACACGCCAGAGCTCCGCCCAATTGAGAAATACTGGGCTATTGTCAAGCGGAACCGAAAGAAGACCAAAAAAACTGCTAAGGACGAGCAGCAGTTCAAGGCAAACTGGCTTTCTGCGGCGAAGAAGGTGGACAAGGTGGCTGTACAAAATCTGATGGCAGGGGTTAAGCGTAAGGCCCGGCAATTCGGATTTGGAAAAGCGGAAGCCTAACTGAATGTTTTTCCTGAATTTTATACTAATTAAACTTCAAAAAGAAATTTAATTTAATTTTTTAAATAAACGATTTCACCGATTTACACGCGTTTTCCCTTGACCGAATTTTGACCGTATCACCCTTTAGTGTATTTTTTATGAACCAGTTTGGCTGCTGGTAAACGTATAAGTTTGGCTACACAATAAAGCTTTTTTTTTAAATTTTTCTAAATGTCCCGCTTTTTCCCACTGTGTCCCGCTTTTTTTGTGAAATGTTCCGCTTTTTTCTGAGAGTATCTGGCAAGCCTAGATTAAGTACTAGGTAATAAACAAATATAAATGTTGAGAATGAATTCTTGATTCTTCAATTAAGGTATCAAGTTTTAATTCTATTTGCAAATTTGTATGAACAACTTTTTTTCGCTGAACTTAAGCTAAAAACTTAGTTAGCGTTTTGAATATTTTTTAGCCAAGTTTCAATCAATAAACAAACGCAATTAATATTTTGGGCTTATCACCTTTGAAAAGGCAGTAAAAACGCTCAAAAGAAACAAAATATTTTGAAATTTAATTTTTATTCAACATGGTTCAACAAGGTTCGGATGGCTTTTTAGAAAATTTTAAGAAAATAAAACTTGAACATACCATTATACAGGGAGATCGTCCATTTTGAAAAGTGGAATAATCTTCAAAATTGATTTTCATTTGATGGGGGTTGGAAAAATAAAAATAATAACTTAGTCATTTTAAGATACAAAATATAAGGTCAAATCTATTCAATCTCCATAAAAAATGGTAGTTAAAAATTTTTTCGTGAAAGGCCGAAAAAGCATTCAATAGCAGTTATCTTGAATTTCTATGAATTAAAACATCATAACTATTTCATAACATTTCAATCACATAAAAACGATGAACACAGTGAATAATCTCAATTTAAACTTCAAAATGCCTAACAAAATTGCCATGGCTAAACATGGGCAAAATTTCTTATAATGATGAATATGAAGTTTCAAAAATCTCAAAAAGTCAAACTACTCTAGTCTTCTAATTAAAATACGATTAGAACAAAACATTATCACGAAGTATGGCCATATGGCATAACTGACTATGTTTTATGTAAAAGAACTAGTAATATCTGAAATTTCGAAAAAAAAAAATCAACTTTGATGTATGCTTAATATCAGTTTCTACCATTTTCAAATAAATTTTACGAAAACATTGCAAGTGGAACTAATTATAGCCTAAAACATGAATATGCGCATTTTTGTTTACTAAAATCTAAAGGCTGCATTTCAATTCAAGTTAAGTTAAGATAAAAAAAGTTATGAAGCTTCAAAAATGGACTTACTTTTTTGAAAGGGTGATATTCATAACTATTAATGAGGCAATGCATCAAAAATTTTGAAGCAGCATTAACCGTGATGAATATCATCACCCTTAAAAAAGTTAGCCCATTTTTGAAGCTTAATACAAAACCGTATTCAAAAGAAATCGGCCGAAGGGGACCAAAATTATTGATGAAAAACAGGAGGCTCATGTTCCTCCCGAAAAATCTGTCTCAAAATCCCATGCAAATTTCAGGCTCGTTGAGCGATCCCTTCCAGTAATCCGATCTGGCCCAAATTTGGCATGAGATCTTGTTCTAGACCAGCAGTAATTTTAGCCAGCATCGCATAACACTTCACATGTCTTCCCTATACTAGGGTGGCAGGGTGTCGAGTTCCAAAAAAACAACCAAATCACTTCAAATTGCATAAAACGACGAGATCTGCTTATCTCGAAACAGAAACTTCTGTCAAAAATTGACGAATTCAAAAAATCATTAAAAAGGATCCAAAGGATACTCGGAAAACCAAAATTATGATTTTGATCTCGAAAAAAAATGTTTAACCCAAATTTGAATTTCTGGGACCTTTCAAAAAAAAATTCCAGAAAGTTGATTTTTGACCAAATTTGTTTTGTCGAGATAACACATTTCTAAGTCATTTGGCATCAAAAATGAGAAATTGTGATTTTTCCCAATTTCCTTTGATCTTCCTTTTGGTGATTTAAAAAAAATTTTAATCAATTTTTTTCCGAAATTTCGTAGTTTTATACATTTTTAAGTCATTTGTCAATTTCCTTTGATCCCCTGTTTAGTGATTTATGAGGGTAAAAAAAACCGAAACATTGAAAGCTTGATGCACCCCTAAATGAAGTCCGGTAGAGCTGAAATTTGGCACAGGTCAGTTTTTTGGGCCAATCTTCAAAAGGTATATGGTGGTTGGTTTTCGAAATCTCTAAATTTGATACTGAACGACGAACCGTTTGAATATTTGTGGAGAATCATTTGAATGCTGTTTTGAAATAAAATCAGATCTAAGAGCAAGTTCACTGGTGTTGGGAAAAAGTGGTAGAAATTTTAACATTTTGAAAATTTCACCATTCAAAAATATTTTCAAGATCTTTAGGCGTTGTATTTTTTTACAGCACTGTTTCTTTTTCAGTCGTATGTGATAGAAATATGGCTATTTTTGCATCACAGCATGCGAAACTACAACACGTGTCGTTAAAAAATTTGAAGGCCACAGATCTCGGAAATGTTTTTGTATAGCAAAATTTTCAAAATGGGCTAAAAGTGACAAAATTTCTACCACTTTTTCCCAACACCAGTGAACTTGCTCTAATTAGCCATACTTTAATCCTTTAGTTTGTTACCGCAAGTCTGTCTTATCTTGGTAAATACCTTAATGCGTTCGTCGTGAAGCGCTCGTCCATTTTTTTTTTTCAAAGCCAAACCAAAAACTTGGAAATATCGTTTTAAACACTATCGTCTGCTTCGATTTTCCACCTGATACATCTCAACTAAAACAGCATTTTAAAGCGATTTAAAAATAACTACCTTTTCGAAAAACATTCTTGAAACTCACATCGGACTGCCACAGAGACAGGAGGCGTTTCCAACCAAAATAAAAAAAAAACTCGCCTCCCAGGACGACCAGCATCATCGGAAAAAGCTTCTGGAAAACTCCCCATTCATCGATCGATTCCTTTCTACCAGGCCAGCAAGCGGCTTCTTTTCGTGTGTTCCGAATGACAGCTCGGTTAAAGTTGGGGCTGTTTGCTGCTGCTGCTGCTGGTTGAATTCGATGCCGGCACGTACTGGTTACACTTCTGCCGATACCCTTTCTCCTGCTACTTCTCCTGCTGAAGTCGTCGTCATCGTGTACGGTTTCCAAACACTTCAGGGACCAGCCAGCGGCCACGTCTGCCAAGGAATGTGCACGTACGTGGACAAGTGTCTCGGGTGAGTGTAACTTTTTCCTTCTACGATGGAATCACACATATTCAGTCCCCCCAAGAGCTGTGGATGTAGATATAGAAGCCACCAAGTATCCTTGCCAACGACAGCGCAGCTATCGAAAATCCACACGTTGATAAGCATTCCTCCGCTCTGGTTCTCCATATCCGTTTTTTTGTCACTTTTTTCGTTCACCAGCAGTAAATGTTCCATTCAACTAAACTGAACGTTCAACGTTCAAAGTTTACGGCTTGTCCTTCGGTAGACTGACATTTCGGCATTTATCGAATATTCACTGGCAAACTCCCCTAAAAGTGCTGAAGCTGGAATCGAGCTTTAGAATCATCCTCCTAGCCCAGTAACTGATCCCTTTTATCATGTTCAACTAATTAGGCCGTTCAAAATCCACTCAAAAAGTAGTTCTCGTTATCTAATGTAACAACTCTAGGCTAATCACGTACGACGAGCGTCGACTTTTTGCAAATCACGTACCACATGCATTACCTGTCGTCGTCAACGTGTGAGGTCAGATGAAGTAGCAATTTGTATGGTGAATGGAAAAGTGAAGAGGAATGCAAAAGAGCACTAACCTCTACTAGTTGGTTCAATAATTGGCCGGGAAATGGGCGGAGGGTGTAAACCCGTAGAAAATCGATCATTGACAGGCAAAGTCGTCAGTTAGTTTGTCAGCGAGGCAGTTTATTTACGGAAGCGAAAAATTATCGGCCATCAGTCCCCCAACGGATTAGGCTGGAGGTTTCGTTTCAGGGAATCACCTATGAGTACTTGAAATGTTGAAGTTTTTATTTATTTATTTTTTTCCAACATTTCAACTGTTAAAAAAAAGTCTTCTTAAATCGATTTTCGCTAAACTTTCGTACCCATTCTCTGTGTTGGCTTGAAGAATCAGAAGAAAATAAACTGCCAAGAAAAACTCACCTAGGACACCGTTTTCAGTCAAGCGATTATTTTCTTTCTGGAGAAGGGAATTAAACTTATACTTTTCCAGCCATCAAACCGACCCCGGGCGGGGACCCAAAAACGTCCAATAAATTTTAGTCCTCCTGTTCCATACAACGGGAAACCAAAAATTCCACCTCAACTTGGGGGCCGATGGGTTTTTTCATTCTTTTTTTTCGTTAAGGAAGTCACATCGAACGGGAATTTTCCACTTTCACATCTGGTAGCCGCGCGCTCTCGAAGTGTGGTGAACGAGGGGTTAAATTTGCGGAAAATGGATCCTTCTGGATTAGCATTTTCCTGCTTTTTATGGATTTCTAAACCTAATAGTTTGTTCGGCAGGCTTCGGAATGGGCCTGAGCTAAGCGAAACCGAAGGGAATGCTTGCGAAAGCGGGCTCCACTTATTTTATTTATAGAAACTATTTCATTCTTAATCAATTGACGATATCCTGACGGTTTACACTATTCTTCCATATTTTTTTTTCCTACTAATCGGCAGTTGCCGATACGTTCTGTTACATACCTGAATTACGAACTGTACTCAACAGAGTTGTAAAATACGTAAAATGGTGTTTGTGAAGCTTACCTAGAATGAAAAGAAAAAGAAAGAAGTCAGTAAAGCAGAACATAATAAAACGGTATATAATAACTGCTACTTAATTAAGTTTAAATCTTATTTTGTTAGTGTATGGCGAAAAATATCAGCTTCATTGATGAAGATTTTACCAATGCTGAGTGTCGTGTCTCTTGATTTTCATCATTATCATTATTTTTATCATAGATCTATTTTCGTCAGCCTCAAGCAGATTCATAATACAAAAAAAAATGATCTCATGCCCAGAACAAATCAAAGCATAATTGAAATAGTTTGCTCTGGAACTCTAAGCAACCATGCATTATTTTCGATTCAAACATCACCTTCTGCCTGATTCGACTTAGTTTACGGGACTGAATGAGGCAACCATATTTATGGTTGAGTTGATTTGTAGTATTTTAACCGATTACATATGCCATTAGACTGAATCGATTTGGGGTCATATTTGAATTTTTCTAACCCTGGGGTTTTAAAACTTCGTTTTGGTTCAAAACTCATCCATGATTTTTTGCAGAGCTTTTAAGTAACATTTACACGAGTAAATTTGAACTCTTTGGTTTGTATGAGAAGATTTGAATATTTTGTACTGAAAATTCAACATCATTTTTATATCTACTATGGAACCGAGCCTGCTAACGGCTTTTGTTCCAATTTATAAATTCTCTAAAGGAAATTTTCCGCTGAAACACAGTGTCGAAAACCGTAACTTCGAAACTAATAGGCAAAACAAAATTAGCTGTTTAACAGCTGTTTATCTTTTTGGCATTGAACCTCACTGCTGGATGCCTAGCGAGGTATTCCATGACTACTTTTAAAGCAATACTTACTCAATTTAATTTATCGTTTTTCAATGCCAAAGGACATGCCGCTGTTGAACAGCTTTTAAATTTTTTGCTTTATTAGATACGAAGTTGCGGTGTTCAAAAATGTTGTTCAGCTAAAAAATTTCTTAAAATGTTTTCTAAAAGCAGTTAGTAGGTTCGGTCCCACAGAAGAAAAAAAATATGTTGAATTTTCAGTACAAAACATTTAATTTTTGCATTAAAACCTAAAAGTTGGAATTTACTCATGTAAAATTCTGCAAAAAATCATGGATGAGTTTTGGATCCAAACAAAGCTTTCAAGACCCCAGGGTTTGAGGAATTAAAAAATGACCCCAAGTCGATTCAGTCTAGTATGCCAAATAGTTTATTTTCTAAGCCCTGGATTTCATTAAAAAATGCCCAGATTTTGCTCGGATTTGGCTTTTTTTGGCAAACCAAACAAAAAAAAAACAAAAAGTGTTGTGATTTTTTTTTGGTTTATGTATGTATGTATGTATGTTGGTAATCCACCATGGGTGCACGGATTCACCGCAGTTTCTGCCAAAGTATGGATTCACATGCATTCCTTAGATTATTAGGCTCGACAAATCTCCAATGCAGCGCGCCACCATACCCGGACCCCATGGTTTCGTATGAACTGTTATGGAGTGAATGTATTGTGTTGATGTAGGTATATTTTTGGAAGAACGAGTCAATCAGGTAGGCTAGTTTACTTACAGGTATTCCAGCATCCGTGTATATACCTGGCCAGCTGGCAACTGATTGAACATTCTTATTATAGAGTCAATTATATGAGGAAACACATCTTACCTGTCGGCAACTTATGAGATTCGAACCCAAAAGTTTTTCTAGCCGATACCGGGAATCGAACCCAGTACGCCTGGCATACCAATACCAGACTCACGCCAGTCTATCCACTAGACCACATCGGCGCACTGTTGTGATTTTTTTTTTGGTTTATGCCTCCAAAACGAAATTTTTGAGTAAGTTATATCAAACAAACATCAAACCTGTTACAGACCTCGTTCGTTTTTGGCGACATTTGATTTGGGAAAAATAGGATTTTGGCAACATTCGATTTTGGCACATGTGTCAAAATCGAACGGTTTTTTGGAATGACAAGCACTATAAATACGTGTTTACGTTCTTAAATGTTGAAAAAATATAACAAAACCAAAAAAAAATCATAAAATTATTAAGTACTCAAAAATCACAAAAATGATGAAAATTTAATAACATTAAAATACAAATACAAACAAAAGACTAAAAACTGACAAACATAACTAAAAATGATGGAGAATGACAAAAATAGTAAATACGACAAAACATCAATCATTATAAACCAAACAAGAAAAGTGCGAAATGCATCAAAAACATGATTTAAAAAATTTAAAATGACTAAAAATGGTCAAAAATTGGCTAAGAAATATGTTAATGATCAGAATAATGATTGTTTTTTTGGTAGAAGTAAATGAAAAAAAAAGTTGTGAAAAACAGTGTGATTTTGGGAACATGGCAACACAAAATGATCGGGCGTGTTGTCAAAATCGAACGAGCTCTGTTTATTTTTTGAGTTATTGCACTTTGTTTGAAAAATCAAACAACAAGATCTTATCAGATCACTTCAAAATATTTCCCACATGATTGAAATGTTTCCTATCCTACCGTTTTTTTCAAGTTCTATAAACAAAGCTGAATAGAAGGCTAGAAATAAGTGAATAGAAATTGACGAGAGAAAACTAAAATTTGAGTTAAGAAAATCGGTTCATTGAAAAATGGTATACAACGAAGCAAAGCCGATGTTGGATTTTTGAAACTAATATTTTTTTTTCGCTGAAAGATCTTAGATAGCAATCGAAACTTTCATTGAGCCCAAACACATGTATACATCGTCGAATAGATGTATTCTGGGCAATTTTGACAATCAATGAAACACTTAAATACAGCTAAGCTTTCGGAAGTTTCAAGTATTTTAAAAATACATCGATTTTTCAGGCTTTTTTCTTTTTGAACCAGCTTCTGATGATCTGGTAATTTTTCGACTTTATATGGTCGCGATTCGACCAGACCGAACTGAACGCCATCAGCATTTTTTCGAGACACTTGACCATAAAGTGTAAATATTTTCATCTAGTTGCAAAAACTTTGAAATTTATGAACTAGAATCGATTGTTTATAAACACAGGAATTGGTTTCAGTCAATCTTATTCGCTATTTCTATCTGGTATGGTGATTACACGAGGTTCAAATTCTGTTGTTTCTCAATTTTCTCATGGCGCTCAGTTCGGTCTGGTCGAAGCTCGGCCATATTTAAAACTAGAATAAATCGCCTACACAATGAATCTAATATCATTAAAATCGGTCAACATTTACGGCCAGAAGGACGCCAACAACAGCTCCAATTTCCCCGAAACGGATATTTAGCTAACCGTTTTGGAAGGTTAAGTATGCAATAAATATAGGGTAGTAAACAAACTTATAGATTTTTTATTGTTTTAAACTTATAAACTGTGAAATGGAAATCAAAATATGACCAAAAAATCTTTCGGCCAAAGCTTAAGGCACCCTAATTGAAGGAGCAAGTCTCCTTTAACTTTCAATACATCACTTTTTTTGTCCCACGAAAACGCTTCTAGTTCATCTAGGTACGGGTTTCATGTATCGATCTAACTAATCATATTTACTTGAAATTGCATGCTGTCAGAGAATGCAAATACGGCGATCTGCGAATTTCTACCAAAAAGATATGACGGAGATAAGAAAAAGGGATCAAGTATCCCCATTCTCCCATATTCTCTAGATTATTTAAGCGATATTTAGGCTCATAATTCCAACACATATTAGAGTCGAATTAAATGATTATGTCATTTTTAAATACCTTTACTTAATTTTTGCTCCATTTTGAATGAGTGATGGCAAGAAACATTGAGGGTTTGGATAGAGATTCGTTTAAGCTTGCGCCGTGAAAAAAATGCTGGGGAAAAATCCAAATATGAACAATTGTTCACTTAACTAATTTCCCCGAAATTGAAAATATTCTATTTAATTTAGACTTACCCAAAAAGGCAAAAACACAAGCGTTTTTCCGGAAATCTTTTCAAAATAGGCAGGAATATCTTTTCAAAAGGTTGTGACTAGCAACAATCCCCGTGTAGGTAGGTGAGCATCAGAAGAAACTCTATACATAGGCTCGTCGCCCTCATCGACTTCTAGCCTGTTGTGTGCATTAGCATATTTATGGGAAAAATTCAATTTCGCTCAACTGAGCGCATGAAGAAACACTTTCCGAAAGCACGCACCTTTGATTTGGAGGAGACCCACCCAAAAAAAAGGATAACGATTCGGAGGGACAAACATGGCAAATTGGAGCGAGCCTGAACCTTTTTTTTGCCTCCTGCTGACATCGACGCCGACGATGCTTGGAGCTTGAAGCAGCACCTGTCCGTTCGTTCGTGGTGTTGCTTTGTTGTTGTGACCCCCAACTTTTGGTGGCTGTCGTGGGTCGTTGTTTCAAGGTTCAAACGACGACGGCGGCGGCGTTTAGGGGCTGCGATTAGCACGCTACATGCCCAAGCGTTACGTGAGCGTCACCCTTCCGATGGAAGGTAACCCGTTGAGGTTGAAATAACCTTTTTTCGTTTGGCCCATTCGACAGAAACGATAGCGCCAACCAAAAAAAAACACCAGCCAACTCAGCAATTCCTTCGACGGTACCTACTGAACTGGGGAAACGATATGCGGCCAATAACGATCGTTAGGGCCACAAATTTATAGGTGCAATTTCATGTAAATCGATTCGCTTTCCGAAAGCCATTTTCTCCCGGCGCGCATCGGTTAAGAAATGTAGAAGAAGACGGCAAAATAACGAACTCAGGCAGGACCTATCTCACTTCCGCTCCAGTGGACGGAAAGATTTTGTCGATCGGAGTTCGGAAGGTGCAGCGGAAAGAGTCAGTCAGTCCCTCTTTCACAGATTGGCCAACCGGCGCTCCTGGCAAAATGGATCGAAGGCGAAAAGAAGCTTTTGCCGGTAATAAATCTTGTGCTAATTCATTTTTATTGTTCCCTAACTCGGGGAAAACTCACACAGTTGAATGGAAAAGTTGGACCATTGCAAGCCCGGTGCCGATTGCTCAACGAAAGCGGCGCGCAAAAGCTGTTGAAAGTTTCAATTCAATTTTCTGTAATTCATTCTCGCAATAGAAAACTGAGGCCGAGCGCTACTAGATGGAAGCTAGATTCCGTCTTGCCCGGGAATCAAAATTATTTCACTTTCAAGCGGAACGACACTGATTTGTAACGGTTTTTCACGGGAAACAGTCCAAGAAAGGAACGGTGGAAAAGTTTTCCCGGGCGCAAAGAATCTTTGATTTGGCTAGAAGGTTCAAAGGACCCCCGCCGGAATGCTTTTGACAAGTTGTAATGAATGGAAACTGCACGAGTAGCACAAACAATCTTTCGCGAATAGTAGAGGCGCGTTCAGTTTGACAACCTAGCTGAATGTTGCCCTTGTATTCAATGATGATTTCGAACAAAAAATAAAACTTGAATTATTCCGTTTTCGATTGCGTAATAGCTGCTCCTGCAACGAGAAGAGGTTTAATATTATGCATTGAATTATTTTTCCGAGTAATGCCTCCACGTGCTACTAGGGGGAAGCGCAAAAACACACGCGTTTTTCCTCCAAGGGTAAAGGAATTTTTGGCTCCATCTATGTATGTAGAGGAAGCTAGGAGGCCTTGGAAAACATTAGTTGAAGCTGAATATTCCCGTCGAAGGTACGTGCAGCAAATGCCAAAACAGGACACATTCCATCAGGTTGGTATGACGGCAGCTTTGTCACCACCCCAAGGGCAACGGCGACGACGACGCCAACGTCAGCAATATGGAGGACTTCATAAATGCAACGCGTTCTCCAGAGCCTACTAACTGTACTCAGCAGGTACATACTTGTGTACTGTTGTCCTTTTGAAGCCCGGTCGCCGCCGTCGTCCTTGGGAATGTTTACACATAGCACACAATCGGGGCCCGCGAACCATAACAACAACAACAACAACAACCAGGGACCAAATCACTTCCCTGCCGTCGGTTGTCGGTCGTCGCTTGCCGCCATGCGTTATAAATAAGTGCAGTAATTATCATAATCCTGTGTAATAGTTACCACACAATTTATTTATGAGGCCACCACCACCAGCGGCAGTGACAGCGACAGCGAGCGGACGAATGAATGACTGACTGACTCCCTTTGCCGACTCAGGCCCAACCAACTGCCTATAATATCATTTGATGGTTTTGGTTCCTGGGTCTGCTATGGCTGTCCAGCCGGAATAGTCCGGGACTTACTACGTCCTACGTTTGACTAGCGTGTGGTGTGATTTGACTAGTGCCCTTCCACTATTGTAGTCAGGTGCTCCCGGTGATGTGATAGAATGCCAAGCCGCTTTACATCGTAGATTTCGGCCAGAGTAAAAATCATCAGTACGATAGGTAATCGTTGGAGTGTTCAATAATTACATTAAAAATAGCGCAGGAAAAAAATAGATCAAATTTAATTAAGATGCTTCGAAATTGGCTTAATTTTTTACAAATTTTTGAGGAAAAACTCGTTAAGCATTTATTATTTTCGGGGCTTGGACATTCGGTTCGAGCCGAATGGGTTAATTCATGCCCAAGGATTTGTGCATTCTACATCCTACAATTTTGCAACCAGCAAGCCAAAATACGCCAGCAATAGAATCCGAACCTCCAGCTAAGAGTTCGTGTTTCTATCGAAAAAAAAATGTCTCAAAATCCCATACAAACTTCAGGCTCGTTGAACGACCCCTTCCCGTGATCCGATCTGGCCCAAATTTGGCATGAGATCTTGTACTAAGCATAGGATTAATTTTAGCCTGCAGCGCATAACTTAATAACTTTTTTATCTTAACTCTAATCGAAATGCAGTCTACGGATGAAATATTTATCATAATTTGGTCTTTAAGAAACACCGGATTCAAAAAGAATCGACAGAAGGGAACCAAAGTTATTGATGAATTGTTTTTTCATGTTTCTCTCGAACAAAACGTCTCAAAATCCCATACAAACTTCAGGCTCGTTGAGCGACCCCTTCCCGTGATCCGATCTGGCCGAAATTTGGCATGAGATCTTGTACTAAGCATAGGATTAATTTTAGCCAGCGGCGCATAACTTTTTTGAAAGTCTGGTCACTCTACTAGACATGACGAGCCAAAGTGGAAAAATGCCAACAGCGAAGAGTTGAAAGCCCTGAACGAAAACAAGACATGGTAGACGGTCGAGCGCTTACCCTAAGAACAAAAATTAATCTCATAGAAATGGGTGTTTTCGATTAAAGAAGACGGAAGATACAAGGCAGGGTTAGTAAGATTGCTCACAGCGACCTGGTTATGGATACGATGAAAAATTTGCGATCGTTGCCAAAAAAGGAGAGCGTCTGCACTATCTTGTGTTTGGCTAACCTGTCTGGTTCAACCATCCACCAGATGGACGTAAAAAAGCCTTCATCAACGTAGGAGGTGGACTCGCTGCCTCTGAAGGAGCTCCAGTAGAAAGTTGCCAGAGGTGCCAGGTTCCAGAGACGGCCCATGGAACAATAGACTGAATCGATTTGGGGTCGTTTTTTTAATTTCTCAAACTCTGGGGTCTAATAAGCATCGTTTTGGTCCAAAACTCATCCATGATTTTTCGCAGAATTTTTAAGTAACGTTTACATGAGTAAATTTGAACTTTGAGGTTTGTATGGGAAAATTGAAGATTTTTTAACCTAAAAATCAAAATCATTTTTGAATCTTCTGAAGAACCGAGCCAAGCCAGCTGATGGTTTTTGTGCCAATTTATTATCCGCTAAACAACTTTGCATCTTATTATGTATGTATGTATATGTATGTATATCTACCACCCAGGTAGCAAGGCGCAGCCAGTAGCAGCGAGCAACTTTTACTATAAAATTTGTTCAAGATTCATTAACTTGATGAGCTCAAAAGCCTTTGAATGGACTGTTCCAAGGGATAAGAGATGTAAACAGAGGCATTCACATATCTAAAGGGGATAGGATTGAATTGTCTCCATCGAAAGGACATTTAGAACTTATCGAGCGTCTGAGTCGAGCCATTTCACCGCAAAGCGCTCAACTGGGTGGGGAGACGGACCCGTCCTCAATCCACGATTCCTTGCTGCATCTTATTGGGCAAAAAAGTTAATAGCTGTTTAACAGGGGTATGTCTGATCGAATGATAAACAATAAATTCAATTGACATCACTGCTGAGTGCCTAGCGAGATATTGCATGACTACTTTTTTTTCAAGGTTTATAAATGATGTATATAAAAATGAACACACACATATAGGATCCCAGTGAAACTTCATGTTTCTTTGAAGAGATCGATTTTACTTAACTCTAAGGCGTACATCTTTCAAGGATAAGAAGGCTAGCATTTTACAAATGCTAAAACCACCGACCCACAGAAAGTGAACAATGTATGCCGTGACCGGGATTCGATCTCATGACCTCTGGCTTTGAAGACTTGAACGCTATCCTCTAGGCCACGGTCGGCGGCTTTTTACTTTTCTTTTTTATCCCTTTTGTCGTTTTTGTTATTTGCGTCATTTTTGTCCTTTTTGTCAATTTTGTCATTTTTGTCATTTTTGTCATTTTTGTCATTTTTGTCATTTTTGTCATTTTTGCCATTTTTGTCATTTTTGTCATTTTTGTCATTTTTGTCATTTTTGTCATTTTTGTCATTTTTGTCATTTTTGTCATTTTTGTCATTTTTGTCATTTTTGTCATTTTTGTCATTTTTGTCATTTTTGTCATTTTTGTCATTTTTGTCATTTTTGTCATTTTTGTCATTTTTGTCATTTTTGTCATTTTTGTCATTTTTGTCATTTTTGTCATTTTTGTCATTTTTGTCATTTTTGTCATTTT
Source organism: Uranotaenia lowii (assembly GCF_029784155.1). NCBI lineage: Eukaryota > Metazoa > Arthropoda > Insecta > Diptera > Culicidae > Uranotaenia > Uranotaenia lowii. Next base: position 214,483,623 of record NC_073691.1, read on the forward strand.
TGTCATTTTTGTCATTTTTGTCATTTTTGTCATTTTTGTCATTTTTGTCGTTTTCGTCATATTTGTCATTTTTGTCATTTTTGTCATTTTTGTCATTTTTGTCATTTTTTTTTCATTTTTGTCGTTTTTACCTTTTTTGATGTTTCTGTCATTTTTGTCATTTTTGTCACTTTTGTCATTTTTGTCATTTTTGTAATTTTTGCCATTTTTGCCATTTTTGTCATTTTTGTCATTTTTGTCATTTTTGTCATTTTTGTCATTTTTGTCATTTTTGTCATTTTTGTCATTTTTGTCATTTTTGTCATTTTTGTCATTTTTGTCATTTTTGTCATTTTTGTAATTTTTGTAATAACTGGTAATTCTGTCAATTATGTCGTTTCTGTGATGCTTGTCATTTTTGTCATTTTTGTCATTCTTGTGATTTTTGTCATTTTTGTCATTTTTGTCATTTTGTCATTTTTGTCATTTTTGTCATTTTTGTCATTTTTGTCATTTTGGCATTTTTGTCATTTTTGTCATTTTTGTCATTTTTGTCATTTTTGTCATTTTTGTCATTTTTGTCATTTTTGTCATTTTTGTCATTTTTGTCATTTTTGTCATTTTTGTCATTTTTGTCATTTTTGTCATTTTTGTCATTTTTGTCATTTTTGTCATTTTTGTCATTTTTGTCATTTTTGTCATTTTTGTCATTTTTGTCATTTTTGTCATTTTTGTCATTTTTGTCATTTTTGTCATTTTTGTCATTTTTGTCATTTTTGTCATTTTTGTCATTTTTGTCATTTTTGTCATTTTTGTCATTTTTGTCATTTTTGTCATTTTTGTCATTTTTGTCATTTTTGTCATTTTTGTCATTTTTGACATTTTTGTCATTTTTGTCATTTTTGTCATTTTTGTCATTTTTGTCATTTTTGTCATTTTTGTCATTTTTGTCATTTTTGTCATTTTTGTCATTTTTGTCATTTTTGTCATTTTTGTCATTTTTGTCATTTTTGTCATTTTTGTCATTTTTGTCATTTTTGTCATTTTTGTCATTTTTGTCATTTTTGTCATTTTTGTCATTTTTGTCATTTTTGTCATTTTTGTAATAACTGGTAATTCTGTCAATTATGTCGTTTCTGTGATGCTTGTCATTTTTGTCATTTTTGTCATTCTTGTGATTTTTGTAGTTTTTGTCATTTCTGTCGTTTTTGTCATTTTTGTCATTTTTGTATTATTTTTTTTTTTTTCATTTTTGTCATTTTGTAATTTTTGTTATATTTCGCATTTTTGTCATTTTAGCCTTTTATGTCATTTTTGTCATTTCTGTCATTTTTGTCATTTTTGTCATTTTTGTGATTTTGGTCATTTTTGGTCATTTTTGTCATTTTTGTCATTTTTGTCATTTTTGTCATTTTTGTCATTTTGTCATTTTTGTCATTTTTGTCATCTTTGTCATTTTTGTCATTTTTGTCATTTTTGTCATTTTTGTCATTTTAATCATTTTTGTAATTTTTGTCATTTTTGTCATTTTCGTCATTTTTGTCATTTTTGTCATTTTTGTCATTTTTTTCCATTTTTGTCATTTTTGTCAATTGATTTTTGTCTTTTGATAATTTTGTCATTTTTGTTAATTTTACCAATTTTGTCATTCTTGTCAGTTTTTTTCATTTTTGTCATTTTTGTCATTTTTGTCATTTTTGACATTTTTGTCATTTTTGTCATTTTTTCCATTTTTGTCATTTTTGTCAATTGATTTTTGTCTTTTGATAATTTTGTCATTTTTGTTAATTTTACCAATTTTGTCATTCTTGTCAGTTTTTTTTTTCATTTTTGTCATTTTGATCATTTTTGTCATTGTTGTCATTTTTGTCGGTTTTATAATTTTCGTCAATTTTGTCAATTTTGTCATTTCTGTCAAATTTGTCATTTTGTCATTTTGTCGTTTTTGCATTTTTATCATTTTTGTTATTTTGTCATTTTTGTCAATTTTGTGATTTTTGTTTATTTCACAATTTTTTTTTTGTCATTTTCTTTATTTTACCAATTTTGAAATTTTTGTCGGTTTTTTCATTTTTTTAAATTTTGTCATTTTTGTCTTGTTTATCATTGTTGTCATTATTTTTTCTTTTTGTCATTTTTGTCAGTTTTTTTCAGTTTTGTTATTTTTATAATTTTTTACGTGTTCTCATTCTTGACATTTTGGTCATTTTCGTCATTTTTGTCATTTTTCGATGAGAATGTTCAAATAAGTTGAAAATTTCACATAAACATCATACATGATCTCATTCCTTCCTGGGAGCAATCATATATCATTTTATTAGAGTGACAAAAGTAAGTTTCAATAGCAAAGTGCTTAAAAGAACTGAAAACTTAACAGCTGTCGAAACTAGCGTTACACAACTTTTAATATCTATCCTCCCCAGACCAACGGCAATAAAGTACCAAGATCCCGTGTGGCCCTAAACCTTCTCGGCGATATTGGACGCAACGACGGCGGAATGTCGCACTGGATGATGGTGTTCTATTTTTATGGCGTTATTATTTATTCTGGGCGATGCCGAGTGCATTCAGTTCTATATTCTATAAGTAGTAGTACATCACGTTGCTGCCACCATTTGAAAAGCCATTAGGCTTAAGCGGCGCTGAGCCAATGAAGAACTGGAAACTATCCCAAAATAAACTTACATAAGCTCATAAAGTGGGATACCCTAGTAAGACGTATTTTTTGGAAGTTCTGGAGGCTGCAAATAAATCAAACAGAACATCAGACATTTCGAACGATCGTGATATGATTCCTAGTTTAAATTATATTTTTAAGACACAGAATAAAAGCTCAAGTGACAATAAATTGACTCACACGAAAGTACAAAAGGTCTCAAATCTGGACGTCCGTATTCGAAAACGACTTTGAAAAATCGAAAGAATTTTTAAATTTAACTAGCGAACGATGAAAATCAATCAAGTTGGCGTAGTCGATATTTTTTCCAATCATACTTTTATCCCACTGTATTAAAAAGGAATACTCTTTAATCCTAACCAATGAAAATTGAGCACAGTCGAAGAGTCAATTTTCTTCAAAAAACTGGACCACTTCCAACTACACTCTAAAACAGTGCAGCATTGTTGAGGTTTATTATTCATTGGATAACATATTTTTCCCAAGCTCCCGTAACGCACTCATCTCCGATGTGATCAATTATTGAACAGGTAAAAATCAAAATTTCCTTCTGTGCTGCAGCAGCTACTTTTGCGATGCCAGTCGACTTCTAGTGTCTTCTAGCTAGCTAGCAGTGCAATCAATTGGACTCGTGCCCAACCTTGCGGATCGGAGATTTTCCCCGGCACAAGGAAGGCAGACAGTCAGGTACCTACCTATTACTAGAGAAAGAGAGATATCCCGTCCATTCCAGTATGGAAATGTTTGGACGTACTAACAGTATATACACATACACATGGATGGATGAATCCAGCTCCAACCGGGTTCGGCGCCTTGCAAATAAGCAAATGCAAAAATGCAGCACCCGGATTGGAATAAACAATAAGTTTGCGACTTGGCGCGGATGGAAAAGGTTAGAAGAGGCAGCCAGAGGATTAGATAGAAAGAGTTTTAACAAATTTAGTTAAGGAAGAATTCATCCACGAGTTCGGTTCTTCCTTTGATTGCGGTTCTTCAATCCGGTTCGAAGGACCAACACACAAAACAACAATTTGTTCAGAATTATGAAAATAACTTTAAAGGCATCTTAAAACTGACATTCTAGAAGTCTCTCAAACCAAGGTATGGCAACTCTATGGCCGGAAATTTTGGACGTACACAACAACACGATTGTTCGGGGTGGCAAAATTCAATCCGGATTGTGCACAATACTATGCTGCTGAGAAGAGGACGTGGGGAGGGAAACCGAAAAGTGCTGTGTGCTACGAAGCATTTCTATGAATGCATTTGTGTGCAAGGTAGATGAGGATGGTTGTGCGTCTGTGTATGTGTGGCTGTATGCGAGCAGTACGAAAATTGTATGAATATTTGCGCGGGCTGCTTCATGTCAGGATTTGAACCAATTTCGTGTTGTTTGTGGGGGTGGTTGGAAGCTGCTCCTTTGTACCCGAAATTCCACTGCCCGCAGCTATTAAAAACTACATACAAACAGGCTAGTTTATGGAGCAGCAGCGTACCCGGCAAAAGTAACTTAACAATACGATTGCCGGTGGGTGGCCAGCCACCGTTTGAAATGGGAATGAGGAAACCAGACGGGACGGGAAAACCGACCATCCATGGAATGGCAGGTATTTTCCAAATATTTTCCCAGATTTATTCGGTGTCTGGTGAAAGCTTTTTCGTGGAACAGATGCCAATACATGTTCTGGAACGGCGGCCTCACTTTGGCTTAACGTCCGAAATGGATGTGATATTATTATTATTATTATTATTATTATTATTATTATTATTATTATTATTATTATGAACTATGTAGAATCACAGATTAAAATTCGTGAAGATGAGCTAGACGAGCTTGCTCAAAAGTGGCAGGAAGGCCGATGGCTGTCCGAGGCAGGAATTGGTTTGCAATAAATGGAAAGGACATAAATCAACCATTTGCAATGTGGCACCATTTTCTAGAGAATCATCAGTACTGCTGGATGGGGGGTGGACATTTTTCCAATCGAGTTTCACCAGAAGGACGGCTGCTGTCTTCCAGGATTGGTCATTCGATGCTCGAGTCGAGTTCCCCGTAGGGAATTCTCAGCAACGGGCAAACGTCGATCGAGAGAACGAAATCAACTGGATGGGCAGACAGGCAAAAGTAAATTTCATTGTAGCACTTGAATTTATTGATTATGGTCTTTCAGTGGTCGGTTCGCCATTTATCATGTATAGAAATGAGGAATTGGTTATGAGATAGGCATTGTTTCTGACATTGAATTTGAAGCAGGGCAAAACATCTGCAATTTGTTTCAAAGGATTATTCGAAATTCCTGTATAACTCTAGAAATAAAACTCCTTGGAAAATGAAATGAAAGATAAAAATATTGATATAAGAGTGGCAATGGCACTTTTTTTACATATCTTTTGAAAACATGCCGATTCTCATTTTTGTCATTCCTGTCATTTTTGTCATTTCTGTCATTTTTGTCATTTTTGTCATTTTTGTCGATTTTATCATTTTTGTCATTTTTGTCATTTTTGTCATTTTTGCCATTTTTGTCATTTTTTGTCATTTTTGCCAGTTTTGTCATTTCTGTCATTTTTGTCATTTTTTGTCATTTTTGTCATTTTTGTCATTTTTGTCATTTTTGTCATTTTTGTCATTTTTGTCATTTTTGTCATTTTTGTCATTTTTGTCATTTTTGTCATTTTTGTCATTTTTGTCATTTTTGTCACTTTTGTCATTTTTGTCATTTTTGTCATTTTTGTCATTTTTGTCATTTTTGTCATTTTTGTCATTTTTGTCATTTTTGTCATTTTTGTCATTTTTGTCATTTTTGTCATTTTTGTCATTTTTGTAATTTTTGTAATTTTTGTAATTTTTGTAATTTTTGTAATTTTTGTCATTTTTGTCATTTTTGTCATTTTTGTCATTTTTGTCATTTTTGTCATTTTTGTCATTTTTGTCATTTTTGTCATTTTTGTAATTTTGTCATTTTTGTCATTTTTGTCATTTTTGTTATTTTTTTCATTTTTGTCATTTTTGTCATTTTTGTCATTTTTGTCATTTTTGTCATTTTTGTCATTTTTGTCATTTTTGTCATTTTTGTCATTTTTGTCATTTTTGTCATTTTTGTCATTTTTGTCATTTTTGTCATTTTTGTCATTTTTGTCATTTTTGTCATTTTTGTCATTTTTGTCATTTTTGTCATTTTTGTCATTTTTGTCATTTTTGTCATTTTTGTCATTTTTGTCATTTTTGTCATTTTTGTCATTTTTGTCATTTTTGTCATTTTTGTCATTTTTGTCATTTTTGTCATTTTTGTCATTTTTGTAATTTTTGTAATTTTTGTAATTTTTGTAATTTTTGTCATTTTTGTCATTTTTGTCATTTTTGTCATTTTTGTCATTTTTGTCATTTTTGTCATTTTTGTTATTTTTGTCATTTTTGTCATTTTTGTCATTTTTGTCATTTTTGTCATTTTTGTCATTTTAGTCATTTTTGTCATTTTTGTCATTTTTGTCATTTTTGTCATTTTTGTCATTTTTGTCATTTTTGTCATTTTTGTCATTTTTGTCATTTTTGTCATTTTTGTCATTTTTGTCATTTTTGTCATTTATGTCAGTTTTGTCATTTTTGTTATTTTTTAGCATTTTTGTCATTTTCGTCATTTTTTTATCTTTTTTTGTTGTCTTTTTTGTCATTTTTGTCATTTTTGTCATTTTTGTCATTTTTGTCATTTTTGTCATTTTTGTCATTTTTGTCATTTTTGTCATTTTTTTTCATTTTTTTTCCATTTTTGTCATTTTTGTAATTTATGTAATTTTTGCCATTTTTTTTCATTTTTGTTATTTTTGTCATTTTTATCATTTTTGTCATTTTTGTCATTTTTGTCATTTTTGTCATTTTTGTCATTTTTGTCATTTTTGTCATTTTTGTCATTTTTGTCATTTTTGTCATTTTTGTCATTTTTGTCATTTTTGTCATTTTTGTCATTTTTGTCATTTTTGTCATTTTTGTCATTTTTGTCATTTTTGTCATTTTTGTCATTTTTGTCATTTTTGTCATTTTTGTCATTTTTGTCATTTTTGTCATTTTTGTCATTTTTGTCATTTTTGTCATTTTTGTCATTTTTGTCATTTTTGTCATTTTTGTCATTTTTGTCATTTTTGTCATTTTTGTCATTTTTGTCATTTTTGTCATTTTTGTCATTTTTGTCATTTTTGTCATTTTTGTCATTTTTGTCATTTTTGTCATTTTTGTCATTTTTGTCATTTTTGTCATTTTTGTCATTTTTGTCATTTTTGTCATTTTTGTCATTTTTGTCATTTTTGTCATTTTTGTCATTTTTGTCATTTTTGTCATTTTTGTCATTTTTGTCATTTTTGTCATTTTTGTCATTTTTGTCATTTTTGTCATTTTTGTCATTTTTGTCATTTTTGTCATTTTTGTCATTTTTGTCATTTTTGTTATTTGTGTGATTTTTGTCATTTTTGTCCTTTAAGTCCTTTTTGTCATTTGTCATTTTTGTCATTTTTGTCATTTTTGTCATTTTTGTCATTTTTGTCATTTTTGTCATTTTTGTCATTTTTGTCATTTTTGTCATTTTTGTCATTTTTGTCATTTTTGTCATTTTTGTCATTTTTGTCATTTTTGTCATTTTTGTCATTTTTGTCATTTTTGTCATTTTTGTCATTTTTGTCATTTTTGTCATTTTTGTCATTTTTGTCATTTTTGTCATTTTTGTCATTTTTGTCATTTTTGTCATTTTTGTCATTTTTGTCATTTTTGTCATTTTTGTCATTTTTGTCATTTTTGTCATTTTTGTCATTTTTGTCATTTTTGTCATTTTTGTCATTTTTGTCATTTTTGTCATTTTTGTCATTTTTGTCATTTTTGTCATTTTTGTCATTTTTGTCATTTTTGTCATTTTTGTCATTTTTGTCATTTTTGTCATTTTTGTCATTTTTGTCATTTTTGTCATTTTTGTCATTTTTGTCATTTTTGTCATTTTTGTCATTTTTGTCATTTTTGTCATTTTTGTCATTTTTGTCATTTTTGTCATTTTTGTCATTTTTGTCATTTTTGTCATTTTTGTCATTTTTGTCATTTTTGTCATTTTTGTCATTTTTGTCATTTTTGTCATTTTTGTCATTTTTGTCATTTTTGTCATTTTTGTCATTTTTGTCATTTTTGTCATTTTTGTCATTATTGTCATTTTTGTCATTTTTGTCATTTATGTCAGTTTTGTCATTTTTGTTATTTTTTAGCATTTTTGTAATTTTCGTCATTTTTTTATCTTTTTTTGTTGTCTTTTTTGTCATTTTTGTTATTTTTGTCATTTTTGTGATTTGTGTGATTTTTGTCATTTTTGTCATTTTTTTCATTTTTTTCATTTTTGTCATTTTTGTAATTTATGTAATTTTTGCCATTTTTGTCATTTTTGTCATTTTTATCATTTTTGTCATTTTTGTCATTTTTGTCATTTTTGTCATTTTTGTCATTTTTGTCATTTTTGTCATTTTTGTCATTTTTGTCATTTTTGTCATTTTTGTCATTTTTGTCATTTTTGTCATTTTTGTCATTTTTGTCATTTTTGTCATTTTTGTCATTTTTGTCATTTTTGTCATTTTTGTCATTTTTGTCATTTTTGTAATTTTTGTAATTTTTGTCATTTTTGTCATTTTTGTCATTTTTGTAATTTTTGTCATTTTTGTCATTTTTGTCATTTTTGTCATTTTTGTCATTTTTGTCATTTTTGTCATTTTTGTCATTTTTGTCATTTTTGTCATTTTTGTCATTTTTGTCATTTTTGTCATTTTTGTCATTTTTGTCATTTTTGTCATTTTTGTCATTTTTGTCATTTTTGTCATTTTTGTCATTTTTGTCATTTTTGTCATTTTTGTCATTTTTGTCATTTTTGTCATTTTTGTCATTTTTGTCATTTTTGTCATTTTTGTCATTTTTGTCATTTTTGTCATTTTTGTCATTTTTGTCATTTTTGTCATTTTTGTCATTTTTGTCATTTTTGTCATTTTTGTCATTTTTGTCATTTTTGTCATTTTTGTCATTTTTGTCATTTTTGTCATTTTTGTCATTTTTGTCATTTTTGTCATTTTTGTCATTTTTGTCATTTTTGTCATTTTTGTCAGTTTTGTCATTTTTGTCATTTTTGTCATTTTTGTCATTTTTGTCATTTTTGTCATTTTTGTCATTTTTGTCATTTTTGTCATTTTTGTCATTTTTGTCATTTTTGTCATTTTTGTCATTTTTGTCATTTTTGTCATTTTTGTCATTTTTGTCATTTTTGTCATTTTTGTCATTTTTGTCATTTTTGTCATTTTTGTCATTTTTGTCATTTTTGTCATTTTTGTCATTTTTGTCATTTTTGTCATTTTTGTCATTTTTATCATTTTTGTCATTTTTGTCATTTTTGTCATTTTTGTCATTTTTGTCATTTTTGTCATTTTTGTCATTTTTGTCATTTTTGTCATTTTTGTCATTTTTGTCATTTTTGTCATTTTTGTCATTTTTGTCATTTTTGTCATTTTTGTCATTTTTGTCATTTTTGTCATTTTTGTCATTTTTGTCATTTTTGTCATTTTTGTCATTTTTGTCATTTTTGTCATTTTTGGCATTTTTGTAATTTTTGTCATTTTTGTCATTTATGTCAGTTTTGTCATTTTTGTTATTTTTTAGCATTTTTGTCATTTTCGTCATTTTTTTATCTTTTTTTGTTGTCTTTTTTGTCATTTTTGTTATTTTTGTCATTTTTGTCATTTTTGTGATTTATGTGATGTTTGTCATTTTTTTTTTTCATTTTTTTCATTTTTGTCATTTTTGTAATTTATGTAATTTTTGCCATTTTTTTCATTTTTTTTCATTTTTGTCATTTTTATCATTTTTGTCATTTTTGTCATTTTTGTCATTTTTGTCATTTTTGTCATTATTGTCATTTTTGTCATTTTTGTCATTTTTGTCATTTTTGTCATTTTTGTCATTTCTGTCATTTTTGTCATTTTTGTCATTTTTGTCATTTTTGTCATTTTTGTCATTTTTGTCATTTTTGTCATTTTTGTCATTTTTGTCATTTTTGTCATTTTTGTCATTTTTGTCATTTTTGTCATTTTTGTCATTTTTGTCATTTTTGTCATTTTTGTCATTTTTGTCATTTTTGTCATTTTTGTCATTTTTGTCATTTTTGTCATTTTTGTCATTTTTGTCATTTTTGTCATTTTTGTCATTTTTGTCATTTTTGTCATTTTTGTCATTTTTGTCATTTTTGTCATTTTTGTCATTTTTGTCATTTTTGTCATTTTTGTCATTTTTGTCATTTTTGTCATTTTTGTCATTTTTGTCATTTTTGTCATTTTTGTCATTTTTGTCATTTTTGTCATTTTTGTCATTTTTGTCATTTTTGTCATTTTTGTCATTTTTGTAATTTTTGTAATTTTTGTCATTTTTGTCATTTTTGTCATTTTTGTCATTTTTGACATTTTTGTCATTTTTGTAATTTTTGAAATTTTTGTCATTTTTGTAATTTTTGTAATTTTTAGTAATTTTAGTAATTTATTTAATTTTTGTCATTTTTGTCATTGTTGCCATTTTTATAATTTTTGTAACTTTTGTCATTTATGTAATATTTGTGATTTTGGTCATTTTTGTCATTTTCATCATTTTTATAGTTTGTATCGTTTTTGTCATTTTTGTGATTTTTGTTATTTGTGTTATTTCTTTCATTTTTGTAATTTTTTGTCAATTTCGCCTATATTGTCATTTTTGTAATTTGTTTTCATTTTTTTATGTTTTTTTGTTATTTTATTCATGTTTGTCAATTTTTGTGAATTTTCTCATTTTTTTTTATTCTGGCATTTTATGTCATGTTTGAATTTTTCCGTCATGTTGGCAAAATATGCTTTATTTTTTTCATATTTTTCTTCACGACACTTTTCTGGAGACCTCAGAAGTAATAAACGTAAAATAAAGAACTTCAACCTAAATGGAAACTAAGAGTTCAGTTCAAATTCAATCATCAAACAACTGGAATTTAAAGCATAATTTGTATAAATAGACAGTGAAAAGAGTAAAACTTAATGGAATTTTCGAATATCTAGAACCGGGTACATTCCGGTTTTTTTCGATTAAACCAACGCTGCGCTGAATGTATTTTCCCGCAGTCTGTTGTGTTGTCAATTTAAATTAAAAATAAACACCACACAATCACTCGAAATCGCGAATCGGTCAATTGAATTAACTGTGATGAGACAGGAGGGCTTAACAACAACAACAAAAACAACAATGCACCAGTGTTGCCTTTTTTCCCCGATTCGGCACATTCCCTCACTCGGATCAGACAATTAACCTCCCGTCGTCGTCGTCGTCATCGATTCAGTCCATGTGTGTGAAAGAGAGAGACTGGATAAACACTCAATTAGGCCCAGTTTATATACATTAAGGGCGTCCCTTCTTCATTACTTCAGTTGGTTAATGTGGTCCTGAGGATGCGTGGGGGAATGTGGGGGATACATCATATATGACGGACGAATGGTCGGTCGCCATTAGGTCGATCAGCAATAGGCAATCAATCAATCAATAGCACTCGAAGCACTGATGATTCGACGACGATGCTGAGAGTAGGGCTTGGTCCAACCAAACGACGGACGCCATCATCGAACTACGACGTCTACGACGACGACGCCGTATTTGGCTACCCACTTGGACCCCGGGTGCTTACTCATATTCAATAGGGTTCTTCTGTTGTGTGTTTCGATAAACGAGACCATTCACATAACTTTGGGGGTGTCTCACTGCTTGAGCGTGTACTTGAAGCGATGGGTGGCGGTTTCCTGATGTGGTGGTGTGCGCCTGTAGGTATGCGGTATTGTTAAACGGATGGACGCGCCCAACCAAGCTCCAGCTGCGCCGTTCGCCCCATGCGTTTCGAGAGGTTATGAAAGGAGCTCGGACTCGGGAAGCTTGACGGTGTGGTGCTGCTCCACACGTCCGCTCGGTTAATTACCAGAGTAAACAGAACCGGAAAGTGGTTGACAACGTTCTTGCCGAAATGTCGAACCATTACAAATTTTTCGAAAAGTCGTAACCGCAGAGTTGGGAACAGAACAAAGTAGGGGAGAACCAATGATAAAATTTTCTTTTTAAAGTTTTAAGACCTATTGAAGGAAACCCCCTTAGTTCAGACAACGTTTAAAGGTGACTACTTTCTAACTTCTAACTTCTATTTTGGCAACAGCACCTTTTGACCCACATTCGAGAAGATGTGAACCTTTTTTATGTTTTTTATGTTCTGATGTTAAATTCTGCTAATTATACCTAAACAAAAAACTGTTCTTTAATCGATACAGAAATATCCTGGATTTATCCTAAAATTAGCTCCATCAGCGTTCTGGAGTGTTTGTGTGTGAATTTCAATCAAAGCAGGCAAAATAAAGAGAACACTTGAAAATAAACGAACATGCGTTTCACTGATCTTTACATGCTAACATGGTTGGATTTCACTTAGCATATGTCATCCATTATTTCATTTGAACTACAGAATTTTTCAAACTCAAATTGCAACCGGCACCCGCCGAAATTAACATCAAAACGTTGAACGATTCTGATCGGAGTGAAACAAAACACGCGCCAGCGATTTGTTGTAGCACTAGTTAAAATTTCAAGTGTTTCATTTATGTATGTTTGATACACATGAGCTGAGCTGAGAGCAGTAGCGCAGCAGTCAGTTAAGAGGGGGCCAATTATTTAGCAGACAGCCAGCCGAAAGTAGGTACAACATGCATCACTTCGGAAGTAGTCAGAAAATGGGCCACAGGATTTGGCTTTCAAGTTTGCCGCTGCTCTTCTGATGTTTTGCATCCAAAAGTACCCGCACCCTTCTCACCTTTCTTCTTCTCTTGGTACTGTGTTCTCAACATTGGAATACAAGTAAGAGACGAGATGTGATGTTGCTGCTGCGTTGCATAACACGATGTAGTGCCTCTAAAGTGGTCCAAATGGTGGCAGCTGGTTTTTATCCTTCCTTCTTTCGTTTTTTTTTTGGTTGTTGCTGTTGTTGCTTCTAATTGTTTATTGTGCGGGCTCTGTTTGTGTTATGTTTTGCTGCACTTGAGGTCGCACTTGAGAATTTATTTGTCGACACGCAAATTGGTTTGGCGTTAACTGCAAACATATGAGATAGGGGGAAATCTTGTGAATTCTTTCGACACTCTCTCAGGCGTTACTTGAAGTAATTGTAATTTCAAAACGTTGAGACTTGCATGATGAAATGCGGAATCCCACAATTCAATCGTTTTTTCGTATTTTTCTTTCTTTTTGTCAACCATTTTTTTTACTCTAAAATTTAGGGTATTATTATTTTAAAAAGTTTCCGAAGAACTTACCATTATCCTACGTGTAATACGAGAAATATCATCGATAGAACTTCAATTCTCTTACCTGAAATGGAAAGAATGAAAATTTTAAATTAATAAAAATGAATAATGTTTGAAATGCATAGAAAGCCAAACAGTCATTAAGTGTTGAGATTTGTCTCGTCGTAGCAATCGATGGGACAAATAACAATACATATACACATAATTAATAAACAATTAGATGTGTAACCATAGGAATGGTTTTGCTATAAAAAGGATGTTAAGATATCCAAGTTCAACCACCAACCAGAACAGACTCTCCTTTCCACTGCCTAAGTGCTGCACAACAATAAGGAATAATAGGTTCGTTCATCTATATTTGTTAGATAATGTATTAAAAATGACAAAACCCTTTTTTATTTACATAAAGATTTAAAACAACGCAAACAGGTCCACTGGAAATACCGTCGAAGTTTTAACGAGCGTTTTGAGGCTATCTAACGGCGCCAAGATTCGCCTTCGATACCTGAACTGGCAAGATCCGTTTCGACTTTCCAGCTACGAGAGCCGATGTCGCCTAATCGATCCGTTGATGCACAATAAACCTTCTATTTTTCAAAAAGACGATGCAAGAAACATGGAATTTTTGAAGCATCAATCATGCATGAAACTCTGTAATCTCTCTAGCACTCGGAAGCTTGCGGCATGATGGGTGTTGCCTTCGCTTACTGGGTGTCAGGGGTGCCAGGTGGTTTCGTCAAAAACCAGGACAACGCGAAGTTAAAAATCAGTATTTTTCAGGACTCTATTTTACAAATATGGCTTTTATGCCCTTTTAGAGATTGTGGACTCCGGTGATCCGAAATCAGGATTGGTCAGCGCAGAGGTTGAATGGTCCAGCTGGTGGATTAGCCAGGAGCGGAGCTTAGATGCAGCATATCGCCGAGAGGGTTACTCTCGTGGTGTATTGATTGATATGCTGCGGTCAGCATGCGTGAGATAGCATTCAACTGCTGGTAGGGCATTTGGCACACTGGAGAAAGTTGTTTGGGCGACGCGACGGTCAGTTGCCAGCCTCATCTTATAGCCGACTTCAGAGCCAAGCTGGATAACGATGAGGCCGAGGATGGAGTTTGGGAGGAAAAGCTCAGAGTTCATCTTGCGATATTCAGCTACGCTGCGGTTAGCATGCGTCTGATGATTTCCGATGTCTGGAAGAAGTTATGAGTGTTGCGGAAAAGCAATAGACAGTTCACAATGCTATTTATTGTTCTTAATCTGCGAATTCAGGGGAGGTTTTGAAACCAATGATTGGGCAATTTGCGTATTGACGATCGTTGGTGGAACTAGCAATCGCTAGTGTAGGATGTAGCTTACACTGTCCCAAATTTGTATGAGAAATTTCAAGCTAGTGAAATGTTATGCGTTATTATCATAAGTCGATTCGATATGCAGTCTTCGGATGAAATATTTGTTTAAGTTTAGGCTTTAAGAAAAACTGTTTTCAAAAGAAATCGGCGGCAAGGGATCAAAGTTATTCATGAAAAACTGGATTTTCGTGTTCCTCCCAAACAAAATGTCCCAAAATCCCATACAAACTTTAGGCTCGTTGAGCGACCCCTTCCCGTGATCCGATCAGGCCCAAATTTGGTATGAGACCTTGTACTAGGCCTATGATCAATTTAAGCCTGCAGCGCATAACTTTTTCAAATGTCGGGTCATTTGGGGCACTCTAATGTAGCTATATGAGGACCTTCCGGAAATAGCTAATAAATAAATAACTCTATTCTACCACTGAAACCTGCGTTATTTTGAACAATTGATTAATTCACTTTTTCCCAAGTGTATCAGATTGTCCCATATAAAATACGTTCGATCAAGAAAAACGCCATAGAAATTCAAAACATATTCTCAGTTTTCTGCTTAAATTCAGATTCCACCGACAGTTTGATCGTAGTATTAATTTAAGCTGAAATTTTTAGCCGAAAATGCAACGTTTTACATGTTTCCGTAGAATCGCATTTTGATACAAGTTTCTAAGCAAAACTGACACAAGGCTAGTCCACCGAAAAACCGTTAAGCCGTATATTCAGCTCACCGAATGGTTGAGCTAAGTATTCGGCCGGATACCCTATATAAAATTTTAAGGATACTTCTTTGAGGGTTCATTAAAGTTCTCTTAAAATTTTCAAATATACAGAAAAAATTTGAAATCTTATTTTTCGTGAACACAATTTTCAACAAATAAAGTCTTTTCATAGCAGATGGTGTTCTCTTTTTTGAAAATTTAGCAAAAAACCGCCGAAAATAGAAGTTTTAAAAAAAAAACAACCTAAACCTTTCAAATGGCCGAAACCGAGCTAGCTCATTACACCCAACCAAGATTCACAGGTGTTGGGTTTTTGCCCAACCGCCAGCAACATCCGCCCTTTTTTGCGGTGCTCGTTTATCCTCGCAGGTAGGGACAGGTATAACTATGTATATATCGGGGCTCTCGATTCTGCCACACCGAGCTTCATACTGAATTCGTATATTCTATTTGTAAGTTTGATTAAACAGCATACAGCGGACCGGCTCAAAGTTGGATTTTAGAGTAAAACGCTTTCGTAGAATAGAACTTTTTTTTTGTTTCAGGCAAAGAACTAGAAAGTTTGAATTTCTGAAAAGCTTTATTAAAAATTTGAAAAATCGACCCTCAACATGTAAAGAGGAAGTGCCTTGAAAGTCCCGTGAATCGAGCTGGTCTAGTGTTCAGGCACAGGTACCCAAATGTGTAGGCATCCATCTGGCAACACAAAGCCTAAATCCCTAATCCCTTTGCGCCTCGACTGAGATCCATGACTCGGTTTCAAATTGGGACAACAAACGAGGTCTGCCTGTCGGGCGCGATTTCTACAAATGCTGGTGCTTTTCAAAAACACGGACCATCTGTTTATCAAACTGGCTGGACTGAATTCGCTTTTTGGGCTTCAGCCCAGTTAACCCACACTGACTGAGTTATCGATTAACTATTTGACAATTGCAAATAACCGTCTAAAGGTCACATTAATTTCGGACACGGTCAGCCAGCGATTGGCGAATGAATGGAGCAACTAATTTGAATGGTCATAATTTTAAAGAGCTTAATTGAAGTTTCATACTGGAAAACGTAATTCGCGATTGCTGCCACACATCCATAGGTGTGTATGCTCATTTATCTATCGCGGTGAAACCAATCGCGTAATGAACCGAATTGGATTATAATTACTAGTTAATTCCTCCTGGGTGAAAGTTTTGGCGGTTTGCTGCTATGGCAATTTATGATTGCAGCTATACAGCCAATTTAAACATCAAATTTATGTATCGAACCGACTTTCGGGAAGCTTTTGGTGGCTTCTAAAATCGGTTAAGTCATCTGGATTTATTTTATCTATCGGAATTTTCAGCCATTGCCTTGGATGGCGTGAGTATCTAGGTAGCTGCTATAAAAGGAAAAACTTTTTGCTTCAGGTTGGCCGTACGTACAGGTTGGAAAAAATGCAGAAACAATAACCATTCAACCCGAAACTGTCGACAAATGCCGTCATACTGACTGGAGGTTTCCTCATTCCCTCTCCACCCATCGAGCATTTGTTTGAACCCTGAAGTGGCAGTAAAAACCCCAACATGGCACAAAGCCGTCGCATGTCGACCCGCTATAATGATTGTGAATTAATATATGGTACTGCTATGCCGTCACCAGTTCTCGCCTGTCCCCATTCGTCGTCGGTTTGCTGCTTGGCTCGAAAACCTCCTACTTCTACAGGAGGGAACCGAATCGAAACTTGGTCGGCAGAAGCCCCCCAAACTCTATGGACGGACGATAACCGGTCGTCGTCGTCGTCGTCATCGAAGTGGTTCGTATGCAGGGCACAAGGAACCGGCCGAGGGCATGATAAAAATTTTAAACATGTACTCTATGGAACCTCTCGGTCGAGGAAACCGAACGAAGAAGCGTAGAAAAAAAAACGTCGAGCAGAGACTAGAAAGCCGAAAAAAAGCTCAAAGTCACTGGCAGGCAGGGATCCCGGCGCTCGAGCGAGCTGCCTTCATGTCCGATTTTCGGACATGGATAGGCCGCTCGCTCGCTGGTGCCGGCATTATGCGAATAATGGAAGTCAACGCCGCGCAAAGGCCATTCCGATAGAGAAGAGCCTGGTCTGGTGGAATCCGTCCAACCGAACCAAACCAACCCACCATTCCAGAACCAGAAAGAAGCAACGGAATGGATGGCAGATAGCGATTTTATTGGTATCAGACCCTCAGTCAGACCCGGGTGAGGAATTTCGAAGTTCGGAACACAACAGCACTGCTCGGCTAAAAGTGCGGAAAATGCAAATTCTGAAAAAAAGCTTATGGTGTTCCACGCCATCTCTGGGCGTGTGGTGGAAATGACTCCTATCGTCGTATAGACATGCGAAAAAAAATCCTTCTGACGGTTGACTTTTGAGCCTAAATCAATAGTGACTTTTGTGAATTCATTGAATGTGTTGTGGGGAGTTTTTGCGCTGAAATGGGTAAAACGTTTAGTTTAGAGCTCCAATCAAATCATAAATTTCCTTAAAAGATAAAAAAATGGAAAAAGGGAGTTTTTCCGCTCTGAATTTGCAAACGAGAAAAACGCGATTAAAATTTCAGCTGTTTCCATTTTTTCGTTTCAACGGTTTGATCACTTTTTTTTTTTTAAGATCCGAGAAAGTTCATACGCCTATTTTCTCCAAATTGATTGAAATACCTACTTATTATTAGAAATTAGTAAACCAAATCTATTCGCGATCAGAGGCCTTTTTTCAATCCCACTTACAGTTCACATCTTCGCACAACAACTGATAAAAAATGAAACTTTCCACTGCAATACCTGGTTATCTTAGAGTAAAACAACGAATCTTTAACTAAAATACAATTACTTTAACTTTATATTATTCAATTTAAAGAATTTTAACTGTGCAGCTCCGAAAAAACGCGTGGGAAAATAAATTTCGAGGAATAACGAAGCAAAACGCGACCGTGACAAAAAGCGCAACCGCACTCGAGCAAGGCCAACTTAGTTTCCCTCTCAATTGAAAGCTAAAGAATGCACTCAAAAACGCCCAAAGCTTCAGATCGTTCCACTGAATTATGCTCAAGACATTCAGTTTTGTGTAAAAATTTAGCTTTTCAAAAAGTTAATTGATTAAAATATATTTTTCATGGAAGTGGAGTTATTTGTAATGAATGTAATTCCTATAGGAAAACCGTGACGAATAATTTTATCCGTATTTTTTCTTAAAAGTGTGAAGAAAATGCAACATTTGTACAAAAAAAAATCTTGAATTCAATAATACACTCAGCCGAAAAAAGAACGTTGAATTTACCTGGATTTTCACGTAGCCACTCGTAACGTGAATTTTTGCTTGGTTTACGTGAAGCACTTCCCAAGCAACCAAAAGTCTCGTTAAAAAGGTCAAACACAGCTTAATCAGCATAATCAATGTGCTGAAGTTCCTTTTATTCAGCCCAAAATTTAAGTTCTTATTGAAACTTTGAAGTTCCATTACAGATTTGAACGGCCTTCTATTTATTCAGCCCACAAGTAAACGTTTAATCAGCAAAAACAAAAAATAATTCTCCTCTCCTCTCTTATCTATATGGTCATCACCAGCCCATGTGGGGCGCTGCCGGTTTCTCGGCATCCATCTTTATTCCTCCCATCCCCTCCCTCAATTGATCATACTTAATTGCTTTGTTTTTAAATTTTGTTCGATACATGCCGGCACGCCCGCCAGTTCTGCTACACAATTATTTGATTTGCTTATTCAAGCAATCAAACAACCTAATGGAAAAAATCAGTCCTGGTAACAGATTTGAACCCCATCCTCCGAGATGATAGCCGAACACGCTGCCACGACGCCACGCCTAGATGTTGCCGCACCGGCAGCTAAAATTCGAAGTGGTTATAAGCTTCCTAGAATACCCGCAAGGGCAACCAGCAGCCAACAGCAAAGACGCATGTTGATTATTACTAAGAAACATTACGAAACGGCGTATAAATCAATCATCCGTTAAAATAATATCGGTTAAAAAAATGAATTCCCATGTATTTAACTGTTAAGCATAAAATTATACAAATTCTTGATTTTGTCTTGATATTTAATCAATGAATTGCTTCAACTCACTTTCAATGTGTGATAAATTCGTGGTAAGTAAATACAGTTGGACGAAATTTTATAAAGTCAAAGTATTTACTCTTTTCAAAAACAATCATTTGCGAGTTAGCTTTAAGTTGTTCTGAGTTGAAGTTTCAAAACAAATTATTCATTTTAACAATTTCCAAGCTCCAAAAAATAATTGATTTATTATATGCCCTTCTGTGATGTTCGTTCACATTTCATATTCATGAAATGGCGGACATATCTCATAAAAGGCTATTTGAGGAACTTTCTGGAACTTCGAGTCCATAGAAGGCTATTTGAGATCCAATTTGTAACTTTTATTCTGAATGATGCGATTGACATGTCACAGAAAAGGCTATTTGAGGAACTTCTTAGAACTTGAAGTTCACAGATGGCTATTTGAGACCTAATTTGTAACTTTTATACTGTGTGGATCCGATTGACATGTCACAAAATAGGGTAATTGAGAAACTTCTTGGAACTTGAAGTTCACAGAAGGCTATTTGAGACCTAATTTGAAACTTTTATGCTGTGTGGGTGCGATTGACATGTCACAAAAAAGGCTATTTGAGGAACTTTTTGGAACTTCAAGTCCATAGAAGGCTATTTGAGGAACCTTTTGTAGCTTTTATGCTCACATTCGAGAAAATTTGGTACCAATTCTCTTTGAAACCTTTATTCAGCGAAATTCGAACTTTGAAGGAACGAGTTTAAGTAGATATGAGACTTTTGGTTGCTTGGGTTAGCAGTTAATAAAAAATCACATCATTCTTACGTGAAATTCACATAGTTGAATGCTGTCAAAACAAAGACACATTCGATTTACGTGAGAATCCAGTGATCCGCCAAGTACAGGGGGATTTGGTGCATTATATGTGATGTTCACGTAAACTTGAATGGCTAATTCACGTATAATCTGTGTGAAAGAATATCAGTTCTCAATATGGCGCGGATCCGACAGTTGGTGCATATAAAGACAAAAAAAAACTGATTGATGTAGAAGCTGATATTTATTTCGTAAGTAATAAAACTTTATTGTGTTGTTTGCTATTTACATCTTTGTTTTTTTTTTAACAGGATTTGAAATTTAGGCAGCTTAGACGGCCAAGCAACCGCTAAAGGGACAAAACAGCCATTTTTCGACGAAATTATGTTTCATTAATTAGGTGAAGTGAATTCTTAAAAGTGCCAGGTTGAAAGTGGAAAGTGCATATGTGTTATGTGGTTTTGTCTAATAATAAAGTTTACTTTGAAAATCAAAAAAATTTATGTTAAAATATTCGAAAAAACCTCCCTACGTTAATATTACAATGAAATCTACGTGAATTACATGTAGCAGAACGCATCCCTATGCACATTGAATCAACGTTGATTTCACATACAACTCATGTGAAAATTACGCGAATTTTGCTTGCTGCGCGAGCTCTGTTTGCTACCCGAAATTCACGTAGGTTCCACGTGATTTTCATGGTGGCAAAAATCCATGTACATTTTCACGTAGCGTTCATGTGAAAAATTTTTTCGGTGTAAACAACTGACGTAAAGGCAATTAGGGGAGATGGGGGCATAATGGCCACCTTAAGGAAAACGCTTATTTAACCATAGAGAACAGCTGTAATATGTGATTTACATCATTGTTTCGTGTTCAGACACTCAAATAGTCTATTGCCTAATTGGATGAAACTTGAAAAAGTAGATAAAAACGTTTAAAAATGCATTTTAAAATTTTTTGCCGAAAGCTGAAAACCAGTCACTGTAGAGGCATAATGAGAAACCCCCCGAGGCAGTATGAGCACCATTAATGAAGGCATAATGAGCGTTTTCTGTCGGGAATTCTAGCAGCAAATTCGACTCGATTAAGTCAACTGACTATTAGAGCTACAGCTTGGCTTGTATCGTTTGACGATTTGGCCTATTGGTAAGATGTCGGAGAGGTAATCAGTAGGCTCGAGTTCGATTCCTGGTCGAGGGGATTTTTTTTTTCATTTATCATTCATGATCATGATTGCACTAAACAGTGAGGCGTAGATTCATCAAACAAAGCAATAACAAAATAATCTAGGTCTGTTTGTAGAATTCAAAGAATGAACACATGCTCATACATTATGTTTCTGGTGTTTTGTTTGACGGATGATGCTTTGATGCTATTAGCCGTATAATGTAACAATCAAAAAAATCAATCATGAATGGTATGTGCAAAAAAAAATCCCCTCGAACAGGAATCGAACTCGAGTCTATTGATTACCTCTCCGACACCTTACCAATAGGCCAAATCGACAGACGTAACAAGCCAAGCTGTAGCTCTATTATTCAGTTGACTTCATCGAGTTGAATTCGCTGCTAGATTCCCGGCAGAAAATGCTCATTATGCCTTCATTGAAAGTGCTCTTTCGCCTCTAGTGAACAAATTAAAGTAAAAAAGCGTTTTGAAAATTGATTAAAGTGAAAAATCAAAAATTTTATGATGTTGAAAATTGAGAAACAATGTGTAGATCATGTTGCAGTGCGTACATTTCAGATCAAAATGATTTAAAGGTCACAAAAGCTAATTTGGTGGTGCTCAAAAATTATAATATTTTCGTCACTTGAGAACCTAGCTGGTTATTATTTAATATTTCTGTAAAGATGAAAAGGATATTTCTTTTTTGGTGAAAAATTAATAATATGGATAGTACGCAACAAATCCTTATGGAAATTTGTTTAAGAAAATACGTACTTATGTAGAAAAAAGGAGTGCTCATTATGCCCTGGGTGCTCGTTATGCCCTCATCTCCCCTATTTTTGTTTCAATTCGATCTGGAAGCAACCTTTACAATTTCTAAGTCGGCTAGAACAAAAAGTTTCAAAAACCTCAGATAACCCAACTGACTCAATGTCCAAAGATTATTTCTTTAAAATGGTAGGTATCATTATTTTAAATTCAATTTCTAATGAAAATAAACTCAAAAAATGTGTGTGCGCTTGATGGAATTTCTACCACTGTATGTTCTTACAACATTCCAGAGCTGAGCTCAATTAAAAATGTTAACTTTGATGGTGATAACTTTATGATTTCAACATGCACTCACAATCGTTAACAATTATCTTATTTTAGTTCAATTGTTACGGTCGCCTAATAATATCTTTCCAAAGGCTCTCAAAATAGACATACCCATTAAAGGTCTCTTTAAAAGAATGGACTTCAATCCTATCTGAAAAGCAGTAAGAACCTGACGTAAGTATAACAAGAGACCCTGTAGTAGCACCGAGTTCGAGAAGCAGTGGCAACCTGTGACAGTAGCCATAAATTAAAAACCAATTCAGTCCAGTAGAGCCTTCCCCCCGGGGTCACATTAATCCGATGTAACAAAACCGAAATCAATGGTTGAACTTTAAACAATTGCTAGTGGCCTGATCACACGTAGGTTTCCGTTACCGTAGGTACGATCTGAATGATACAATGTTCCTATAGAATGAATCTGTTCTGTTGGGACCATAATGACTAGGCCACGTTGCCCGGCTGGCCGTTGGGAATCGACCTCGCCCATAGCTTACCTATACCTATACTAGTCAGTATCCATACGAATTTGCGAATCACCGGCCTCCGCGACATAGTGCATAGCTGCTGCTGACCGTCGTTGTGTGAGAGCCAATTGAATACAAAAAAAGCTGTGCAAAAAGATTAATGATTCTGGCCAAGCACCATAGGAGCGCTACCCTAGGTACAGGTTTATACCCGGTATTGGTTCAAAAGGGAACTGTGGCATTTATGAAAGAGAAAAAATAAAATAAAATAAAATATGGGAGCACCTGTGAATCGATGCGGCTTTGCTAGCTAGCGGCAACATTCAGTCAACAGCGGCGACAACGAGCGTGCCTACTTGAAGCGTCGTCGTCGTCGCCGTCGCAAGGAACCGGTGACCAAGCGCCCTGCCTGAGTATCTAAATGTAGAAGAATTTAATTATGCAGATAACCCGGAATGCCGTCGTTGTCGCCAACTTCAACGTCCTCGCATATGTTCGTACTTGGCCAATGCCAACTGGCTAATACTTTTTCTGAGCTGCTTGCCTGCTGATGTGTATGCTCATGTGAGTGCATAACAGCTAGCTTCATAACTCGTTTACCACCTTGTTATTGATGTTTATGTTGATGGCTGGCTTTAGAGTCGAGAAAAGAATACAAAAAAAAACGACAGAGGCAATCTTTTTCTAGACGTGTTCATATCAACAACTCCATCCCAAAATGGACCATACATGCATATGTGCCTAACCGAATGTCATGTTTTCAAAGTGAGGAACCTTCAATGGGAAAGCAAACACCCTCCAGAAGGCAAGCAAAGTGCTCAGAGATTTTTCCGTTTTGAAAAAGAAGGTTATCCCATCCTGATCCTTATCAATTTCCTGATTATCCTCTTACCGGTTAGCCCCAAATGACATCATTTTAGGATGATGACCACCGGCTATGGCTTCATTCATTGAGGAAATTCCTTGCCATCCATGGAGAAGAATGCAAACAATCCCATCCAGGATCCGGAGCGACAATCACCCTCAAATTCATTTCCCAACACAAAAAGTGTGTCCCCATCAACCCCAACAACGCAAATCCACAGACGGAGATGCCAAAGTCGAAGCTAATTAATTAATCCACCTTCACTTCACCTCGTCATCGAGTGAGGGAACCGAAATGTCCACACACAAACACCATTCAAAGTTTTTAACCGGTGTGATGTTGTTCCCAGGGTGGCCAGCGAGTTTCTATTTTCAAATTCCCGGTTTTTCCCGGTTTTCCCGAATGAAATTTTATGGTTTCCCTCGTTTCAAAATGCGCGAATAAATATGTCCATTTGGCCAAAACTGAAGATATGTTTATGCAAGTTGAATGTAAAAGTGTGAGAGGACTTAGTTCAATCTTGAAACTCAAAAGTTATTCGAATTATGGTGATCGTATTACGGTAAGAAAAAAAATCTAGTTGTCCGAACCTTACCCGAAAATTGTTACTTTCTTTTCAGTCTTTCATACCATCTTTGTTTTTTATAAGAGAAACTGCTACATTTTTATTATTCGCATAGATAAATCATAGTTTTGATATGATGCCATATAATACTT